>NW_027636093.1:33624-60149 GCF_903797595.1 Erithacus rubecula | reverse complement strand
ACCTGCAGTTGTGGGGTGATTTAGCTCCTAATTGGGATACTTTTACGAAATGTCAGCGTTTTCTACTGCAGAGAGCAGGAATTACCTGCAATTGTACAGTGCCAGAAGAAGAAATATTGATCTTTCCCTCTGTTTGTGTCACCAATATTCAGGTTTTCATGTCCTTCTTCATTCATGAGTTTCCACCTCTCCTATTTAAATGGCCATGTCTATGGACATCTCTTAACTAGACCAGCTGGATCTATGGCCTTCCCATTGCTCCCAGATTTCCTCCTCTACCTCCACTCTGGCATTCCAATGTCCTCTCAATTGAGTATCTTCCCACTTTGAGCTTCAGGGAGTTGCCCAGTCTTTCAGAACTTTAAATAACTCATTAGTCAACATCTTAATTGCACTTATGTCTTTTACAATTACCTTTGTCTATATCTAAAAATATTGCTGTATGGATATCCTTTGCGGATAAGTGGGCACATCAGATGCTGCTGGGTCATCTCATATGGCTGAGAGAAGAGTTTTGATGCTTTTAAAATTATATGATATTTACAATTTTTTATGTTGGCCATGAAGAGAAACTTTTCTGTGCCTCTGAGTCTCACCAGTTCCTGACCCCCAAAGAACCAAAACTAAAACATTGCTGAGGTCCCTTCCAGACTCAGCTCCCTGATGATACCAGGATGGTGCTACTCCCAATTTTGGAATGGGCTGGAGCAGATGTTTATAGGACAGGAGCCCTGGGGCTGTAGGGGACCTGACACTTGCAAAGGGCATGAGCACAACTCATTAGCTGGGTTACTTGAGTACTTTAAGAAATGTCAAAGGTTTCCCACCAGGAGAGAACAGAAACTTCCTGGAAGTGTACTGAGGCAGGAGAAGAAACATTGCCCTTCACCTCTACCATGTGTTACCATTATATGTTCCCCTCTGTGTTACCATTATACTGTCTATTGTTTCATGTCCCTCTTCATTTGGGTGTTTCCACCTCTCCTGTTTAAATGGCCATGTCTAAGGACATCTCTTCACTAGACCAGCTGGCTCTATGGCCTTCCCATTCTTCCCAGATTTCCTCTTCCAGTTCTTCTCTAATCATTCCACATCAGTCAACATCTTAATTGTGTTCATATCTATCACAGAACCACCCTTTCTAATGTTTTTGTTTAAAACTAATACTGGAATGAAATCCCTTGCACATGGTTATGCTTACATTTCTGGCAGTAGCTCTGTTTCTGGCCACCTGCACCCCAAATTGCTTTTTCTCCTAAGTTCTTAAGAATAGAAAATTAGGTATATTATAAAAGAAATTATTTACTGAATGGCCTTAATCTTAACAGACAAGAGACCTTAAATGGACTTCTTACTGCACAGGATAAATAAAAGAAGTACAGATACATAAAAACACAGTGCACAATGAAGATTCCTATATTACAGCTAGTGAAGAAATAGCAGAGATCAGGAGTCAATGTCACTTGCCACCAAAATGATGAGGGAGTACACATGGAGCCCTTTCACTCAACTTCCAGAAAAGTAACCACAAGAATGCATCCAGACTTGGGGGATAAGCCCTACCTGTTTGCAGAGACTATGCAGAAGACTTCTGCTTTGTGAGAGTTTTGTGCAACATTTATAGTTTGTAAAATGAATGTGTGTCACTCAGGAATTCAAGGCTTATCTCCCTTCAGTCTGCTCTCGAGGCAAGATATTCATGGTCAGCTAGGAATTCCACCTCCCTGGAACCAGAGAGAACTCAGGACAGGACAGATGTCCAGCCTGGGTTATCTCAGCAATTTCTGAGAGGGGGAAGATACCCTGAGTGATGGCCCAGCTGATGGACAGAACAGATGAGCTCTGCTGGGCCATGGGGGAAATCCTGCAGCAGGAACCTCATGGAACCAAGGGTGCGTTGGGACATTGTGATGCCTCATGGAACCAAGGAGACCATGGTGACACCAATGAACCTCATGGAACCAAGGGTCCATTGTGACAGATCAAGGCCTCACAGAACCACAAAGAGCATTGTGACACCATAGGGCCCCATGGACCCAAATCTCCACTGTGACAGTCCAGAACCTCATAGAACCAAGGGGCCTTTGTGACACTGCAAGGCCTCAGGGAACCAAGGAGTGCAAAGGTCTCAAACATTCCTTACAGGGTTCTGCCTTGGGGAAGGGGAGCCTCCTTGGTGGCACCTTGGGCTGGCACATACCTGATGAGTGTGTCTGTTTTCAGTGGTAAAAGTTTGGAGTTTTATATTGCTTGAAAAAAAAAAAAACAAAAAACCTCCCACTTTACCTGGGTGCCACCAGTTCTCAGAGACTCAGTGCAGAAAGGAAAAAGTAAATAACTTTAAAAGACTGAAGCACCTAGAGGCATTGAGCCATTGGCCATTGAGCCCCACTGAGTGCTGTTACTGAGAAAGGCTCTCAAGGGACTAATTAAAGCAGATAACTGGAGGCCATGATTGCACAAAGCTCTCAGAGACTCCAAGGCAAAAGCAAAACCCAAAGTCCTTTGAAAAACCTGCAGTCCCTGGGAGCATGAAGGAGCCTCCAGGGCCATTCCTGACCAAGGCTCCCCAGGGACTGGTCCCAGCAGATCCCTGAGGCCACTGGGATGTGGGGGGATGCTGAGGGCAGGACAAGGGGTGACAGTGCCCAGCCTTGCTGGGGCTGTGCCAGGAGGCCCCAGTGGCTCAGGACAAGGTGTCTCCTCACAGCCCTTGGTGGCACAGACCCTGCTGTGCCCCAGGGCACCAAGACTTGACTTCTCTTTGTCCCCACCTGTCATCTCTGCCTCCAGTTCTCTGCTCTGATTGAGGCTTGGGGACACTTTCTCACCTGTGTTCCTCGATGGGAACCATTAAAACTTCCAAGAAACTTTGGAGTTTGATTCTCACTTGGAGTTCTTGAGAGGTTTCCTAAAAAACCATGGTTGTGCCTTGATTTCCCTCTGGTCTGGTGAAATTCATTAGGAATGTTTCTTATAATAATTATGGAAAAATATTTCGAAGTGCATCTTAAAAATATCCATTTCTATTTTAAAGGGTGTATTTTATTGCTGTTCTCTTGAAAGCAAAGGTGATTGCAGCATTCTGTGATTGATATTGATCCAGGGTCTCTCCTCAGGAGGTCTGGCCTGCTCAGAGAAGCTGTGCCTTGAGGTCTGACCCAGTGTGGACAATCTTGCTCCACATTCCCCAATCCCATCCTGTCTGCCCTCACTCACCTGGGACCTGCTTTGCTTGGACAGTTGTCTGCTCTCAGGGAAAGAGGAGTTTTTCCTTTTTGTTATTTTTGATGCAATCTAAAACTCCTAATTTTCCCTATGGAAAACACACACACTCCTCAGGTGTGTGCCAGCCCAAGGTGCCACCAAGGAGGTTCAGAGCCGGGGATCGGGGCCTCAGGGGTGGTGCCTGGAGTTGGCGTCATCTTTCCTTTGTGCCTCTAACTCCCATCATGTCCCGCAGCCCCATAGAGCCCCATTGGAGCCGGGACTACAATACCCATCACACTCCACGCTCCACAGAATGCCAGTATTTCCCCCCCACCCCCATATGTCCAATAGATTTCCTCCAGAACCTCCAGGATCCCTAAGTGTCCCTTCAGCGCCCATTTGGCAACCTCCCCAAAACATCTTCAAATTCCCTGAATGCTCCCAAACCCACAGATGCCCATTACAGCCACTTCTGGGAATTCATCTCCTGCCATCCCCCCTGAGCTCAGAGCACCTCATAACCCAGTCAGTTGCCTAAAATTCCTGCCATGCCCTGTGCCCTGAAGAGCCCAGTTAGAGCTCCACAAGCTCCCCCCAAGCTCTCCTGAACCGTACACGTTCCCCTCTGAGGACCTCAAGTCTCGGTGCAGAATCAAAAGTGTCCCCCCAGGGCCCTCCCAGACCCCAAACTCTCCACAAGAGGCACTTTTGGGACTACAGCTCCCATCATGCTCCACGGTTCCAGTAAAACGCCATTCCAGCTGAGACTTCATCCCCCATCATGCTCCGCGCCTCACAGAGAGACACTGCAGTTGCGCCTAGAACTCCCATGATGCTCCGCACCCCATTAAACCATATTATACCCACGCCTACAACTCCCATCATACCCTGTGCCCTAGAGAGCCCCGTCAGCGCCCCCAAGTGTGGGCCCGGACCCCAAAGGGTCCCAGATTCTCCTCTGTGATCTCCAAGGGCACCCCTGGACACCCAAGTGCCACTCTGAAGCCCAGACTTCCTTCTAAATTTTTTCCCCAGACCCAAAACTGCCCCAAATGTGCTCCAGAAATGTCTCTGTGGACCCTTAAGTGCCCACTTGAATTATCAAAATATGAGTATTGGTCTAATACCGATACTTAACTGTGACAGACAAAAGACTCTCTAACAGTTTAAAGTTAGAAAGTGCATGTTAATTCAGTGCTGGGCAGCAGCGTGAGGTAATCCTCTAATACACACTGCAAAATTACAGGTGATCACAAAGTCTATTTATTAGCAAAGGAATCAAACAAATACATATTCATAATAACAGCCCCTCCCATCCCCTGCTTCCTATGATAATTAGCTTGAATAGCTACTAAACATGATTGATTGACTTCTTAAATTAAGTCTGGGGTCGTTTTCGTGGGGAGGTGTCTTAAAATGAGGAAGTAAGGCAAGTCTTCCTCACTCTAAACTTTTGATCTTTTCTATCACTGACAATACAAATGATTTCTGGGGATAGTCCAATTTTCCAAAGAATGGGTTTCTAGTTTCATTGTCTATGTTCCTGTGGTTCTGCTCCCTAGTTTCGTCTTTTCCCATTGTAAGCACAGCTGAGCAAACATGAAATGACAGACAATTAATTATTTAAGTTTCAGATAACTACTCCCTTCTAATTTTTAATTGTTTTCAGCAAGGTCACTAAAATCCTAATTTTCTAAGATTAGTGTTTCATTCCTCACTTCTCCTTTGAAATGAGTGAATTCTTTTACTCAGTATGGGGATTTCTCTTCATCTATCCCAGACGCACGGCGGCGATCTCTTAGCACCAAGCCATTCGCCTTTGATAGCCATGCTGAGTCTGCCACTTGTCGTAATATTGTCCAATTCCAAACAAGTACAGCAATAGACAAAATCAAACTTGTACTGACTAAAATAAGCAGTAGAGTGATTTGGTGAATTAAAGCATTAAGCAAACCAGTTGCTGTTGGTGACCATCCAAATAGCACATCCCACCAATGATGAGACACATGTTCTTTAAATCTTTTAAAGACTCCTTTTATGGTTTCCACATCATGGTGTATTGTGATCAAATTCTTTTCCCGGCATCTGGAATTTCTTTTAATTTTTTTTTTAATTCCTGATGTTTCAGTAACTGAGTGACTAGGGTTAAATTCATTCCTATAGGTGCAGGCAATATTTCTTACAGGTGCCTGATAGGAAAAGTCGCATCCTTTGATTTTAGCAAAATTGCAAACACATAAATTGAATTGAGTCTCATTCACGATTTGATTGTCTATTGTTATGGTGGGACATGCTGTTCTAAGACAGACACAACCTTGTCCTATATACACAAGTGAAGTTGTTTGCTTGGTTAGATGCATTTCAAAGTGGCAAATGCTTTGGTTTGTGTCCAAACAAGTATTTTTGTCGTCTTCTAAAGTTCCCTCACATATATATTCCAATTGTTTTCTCATAGAACAGGGCTCTAGGTAAATGGTCTGCCATTTTTCTTCAATTTTTCATGCCTACATTTTATGTTCAGAAGGATACAGTACAGTCCCTTCATGATTTAATCCTAAAGCAACTATTGTGTGTATTAAGCTCACAGATGCACTATGTATAGTTAAAACAAAAGCTGTTACTGTATTTGCCTCAGGGTCATAGGTAAAATTAACCAAAACCCACCAAGGTTGAAGCTCTCTTTCTATCTCAGAGGTATTATCCCAAACAATTTAGTGAATTTCAGCAGGGAATATCCCTTCCTCACCTTCCCTGATAACTGCGGCATCCACTGACTGCATGCACATTTGTGCTTGAGTACATCCAAGAGCCAGAGAAATGTTTGCACTAGCTGTGCCTGGGGCTTTAATTATTACCTCATGGTCTTGCTCTTCTATGTTTTCCCATTTTGGCAATATTTTGGTTAGTTTCCAATGATTGTTACCTAGTGCTAATAAAGAAGATTGCAAAGGCTGCTGTAAATTAACTAAATCACTTCCCATCACAGTTAATTTGTTCATTAACACCTCTGAATCCATTGTGTTTAAAACTCCCAATCCTGTTCCTAATATCCCAGTGAGGTCTCTCTTTTTCTTAAAACTAGAGGGCATAGGATTTTGAAGCCAAGTACTCCATTCCACAAAAGGAGTTTTGAGAAATGGGGCACATTCTGGCCGAATGGTAGAAGCATTTACCTGCATTCCCATTTCTACTCGCTTTGAAGACCATTCTGGGTTAGTTAGCAGTTTCTGAATTTCTGTTTTCTTGATAGCATATAGTACAATTTTAGTAATTTTGGGAATTATAGGTTGTTCCTTTTTCTCTGAAATAATCAGAGTCTAGGTTGTTACAACCCTCTCTGAAACTGGTGGGGTTGATTTGGCTTTGATTTTGTGAAACTCGATGCAATATTGAGTAACATTAAAATCAAGATCAAACCCTTTTTCTGTGCAGCCTTCAATTTTAAGTCTAAATTTAGGACACATGATCAAGCATTTGTCACAGCATCCAGGACCAACTTGGATGAGTTCCATGGGTAGATGATGAACCTCATGAAACCCATCTTGTATAAATGCATATTCACATCCCCAAACATTTCTCCCTTCCCACATACTTGGATTTGTGACCCTTAACATTTTGCTCAAACCCTATGAGAATAGGGATTGTAAGCTTCGCCTTGGCATTGATAAATCTGGGTTACATAGTCATGGCAATGACCACAAGGGTCACAACCATTTGCATTATGTCTATGATAGCTATAAGTCTATTACTCGCTGTTCTTGGTGAATTTCAGCTTCAGATCTCTGTTGCCTGGTGTAATTTCCCAAATTTCTTCAGGAGCCTTCTTTACTCAGGAGTGATGGATCCATGCCTTCTCTTCTTTGATCTTGACTGCCATGAAGGTGGTGAGGAGTACCTGGAATAGTCCTTCCCACTGTGGCTCCAAAGTCTTCTCTGCAAAAGACTTAATATATACATAATCCCCGGGTTGTACATCATGTCCTGGCTCATCTAATTCTCTGCTTTGGGCCCCAGCTACATATTTTCCAATTTTTCTGAGTTGTTTATCCAGGGCCACCATGTATTTGTGCAGAGTTTCTTCCTCTGCTTGAATGGGTGTGATTCCTTCTTGGACTGCATATGGTCTCCCATACAATATTTCAAAAGGGCTTAATTTCCCTTTTGTTCTTGCTTTTGTTCTAATCCGTACTAATGCCAGTGGAAGAGCCTGGGGCCAAGGCAAATTTGCCTCTTGCCCAAGCCTAGCAATTTGTTGTTTGTTTAAATGTTTTTTTTTTCACTTGGCCACTGGCTTGAGGGTGATATGGGGCATGCAATTCCCAATCTATCCCCAGGTGTTGACTAATTTGCTGTACAATTTTGGAGATAAAATGTGGCCCTCTGTCAGAAGATAGAGCGGCTGGGACTCCAAAACGTGGTATTATTTCTTGTAACAATGCCTTGGTCACCTCTCATGCCTTAGCTGTTTGAGTAGGGAAGGCTTCTGGCCATCATGAAAAGGTACCAAGGTATTGTTAACACTAATAGGTAACAATACCCCCCTTTCCTGAGCAATTCCATAAAATCAATTTGCCATTGCTGCCCAGGTCCACAGCCTTTTTCAATTTGAACAACTTAAGCTTTGGAAAGTTTTTAGAATTAGTTTGGAGGCAAAGACCACACTGACGAGTTATTTGTGTACTGTGCCTTGTAATTTTCTAATCAGAATTCTATTCTTTAAATAATTGTACAGGGAGTGCATTCCTCAATGTGTTTTTCTCATGTTATTTTAGCACTAGTGAGCACAAGTAAGAAGGTACTACAACTTTTCCTTCTTTGGTTACAGCCCACCCTTTCTGGTTATAAGTTGCTTCTGCTTTCTTAATAAGTTTTTTATGCTTTTTGTTATATACTGGCTTATCTTCAATAGAGATCTTTCCATCTGGAGTTAATGCTGCTTTGACTATTTCATTGGGTACCTCACCTTTGGCTGCGTCTTTTCGTCTCTGTGCACCAGCATATTTCTTTCTTTCAATTCTGAGCTCTCTATTTTATGTGCCTTGATGTGCATAAGAGCTTCCTTTTCAGGTAACTGAATTTCATCTAATAGTTTTAGTATTTCTTGTGCTTGTTTAATATTTTTTCCTTTGGAGTTCAGTAGTCCTCTTTCTTTCCAAATAGCTCTGTGTGCTTGTACCACCCCAAATGCATACCTTGAATCTGTATAAATGTTGATTTCTTTTCCTTTTGCCAGCTCAAAAGCCCGGGTTAAGGCAATTACTTCCGCTTTTTGTGCAGAGGTGTTTGTTGGCGATGGTCCAGACTCTATTACCTCTCTGCTTGTGGTAACTGCATACCCAGCATGTCTTTTTCCACTGATGATACAGCTGCTCCCATCAGTGAACCAGCTCTCAGCCTCCTCCAGAAGGGTGTCCTTCAGATCCAGGTGACTGCAGTAGGTGGCTTCAATGGTCTCCAGGCAGTCGTGGATCACTGGTTCTCCCATGCTCCTGCTGAGGAAAGAAGCTGGGTTCACAATGTTAGTTACCACAATTTCAACATCATCTTGTTCTACCAGTATGGCCTGGTACTTCAGAAATCTTTGTGGGGAAAGCCAATGTCCCCCTTTTGCCTCCAGGACTGCAGACACTGTGTGGGATACTAGCACGGTCATCTTCTGGCCTAGGGTGAATTTGAGTGTCTCTTGGATGTTCACTGCTACTGCTGCAGCAGCTCTGAGGCACCCTGGCCACCCCTTGGCTGCTGTGTTCAGCTGTTTGGAGAGGGAGGCGACTGCCCTCTGGTACAGCCCCAGGTCTTGTGCTAGTACTCCCAGAGCAATCCCTTGTTTCTCATGAGAAAACAGAAAAAAATGGTTTACTCACATCTGGAAGTCCCAGGGCTGGAGCTGACATAAGAGCTTTCTTCAGGTGGTTGAAGGCTCGTGTTGCTTCTGTTGTCCACTGAATATCCCTGCTCCCTTCCGTAATTAAGGCATATAGGGGTTTAATGAACAATCCGTAATTATAAATCCACAGTCTGCACCACCCCGTCATGCCCAGAAAGGTTCTCAGTTCTTTCACTGTCTGGGGTTTCGGGTTTGGCATATTGCTTCCTTATGGTCTTGCCTTAAGGTTCTTTGTCCAAGCACTGACTTCATAGCCCAGGTAAATCACTGTTTGTTTCACCATCTGGGCTTTCTTTTGGGATACCCGGTACCCCTGCTAACCCAAAAAGTTTAGGAGGCTCACCATCCAATCCACACATGCCTCCTGGGTCCGGGTGGCTATTAAGAGTTCATCCACGTACTGAAGCAGCTGTCCTTCTCCTGGTGGGGGTTCCCAAAACTCCAAATCTTTTGCCAGCTGTTCTCCAAATATAGTAGGGGAGTTCTTGAACCCCTGGGGCAGTACACACCATGTGAGCTGAGTTTTACGTCCAGTTTTGGGATTCTCCCCATTCAAATGCAAAAATTTTCTGGCTGGCTTTATGGAGAGGGAGGCAAAACAAAACATCCTTCAAATCTAAAACCGTAAACCAGGTCAGTTCAGGTGTTAGAAAAGTTAACAAGGTGTAGGGGTTAGCAACACTGGGCATAAATCTTCAGTTATCTTATTAACAGCTCTTAAATCTTGTACTAACCTGTATGATTAATCAGGCTTTTTTTAGGGGCACTGGCACTCTTTCAATAGTCCTATTTGCAAAAAGTTTTCAACGATTAGGCTAATTCCTTCTCTGTCTTCCCTTTTTAAGGGATATTGTTTGACCCTTACTGATTGTTCTCCTTCTTTAAGCCAGATTTGTACTGGTAGAGCATTCTTTGCTTTCCCTGCTATATTAGAGGCCCAGGCTTCAGAGAACACCTGATATCTTATTTTATTTTATTTTATTTTATTTTATTTTATTTTATTTTATTTTATTTTATTTTATTTTATTTTATTTTATTTTATTTTATTTTATTGTATTGTATTTTATTTTAATAATTTCTTCTTCATTTTCAACTTAACAATTCCATATATTGTTGATCTTTTACCTCCAAACTAATTTTCCCATTTTTAAATATTATTTTTGCATCCAGCTGCTCTAGCAGATCCCTGCCTAAAAGTGCAGATGGAGCTTTAGGCATATGCAAAAATCGGTGAATTCCCCAGTCTTTTCCCACTTTATACTTTTATGGTTTACAAAAATATGGTTTTTCAGGTCAACCAGTAGCCTTTTACATTTTCCTTTATTATTGCTAGTAGGTTTTGTTGGTTTTTTTTTTTTGTCTCTGGTTTACACCCCTCTTCTCAATAGCTGAAAACTCTCCAGGCCTCATCTAGCAAAGTCTCCAAGTTCCGACTTGCTGGGCCCCGCATCTTCTGGAGCTTTCACTTGATGTCACCTGTAGATTGCCCTAAAAACAAGTTTTCCAATTGTTGTATTCTCTTATCAAATTCAGGATCCAGAGTGGTGTGTTGACACATTGCTCCTCGCAACTGGTCTAGATATTCAGAAGCAGTTTGAGAGGAATTCTGTTTAATAACATAAACATAAAACAGCATAACATAAAATAGGGTGGATACTGTTGGGTTGGCTCTTGTGACTCAGGAATTGGGAGGGGACTCCCATATTAATTACTGTTCTCTCAAGTGAGGATGAAGCAGGGGATGAAGCAGAGGTAAAACCTGAAGTTGATGGCAATTCCAAATCTACTTCCCCTACCACCCTCTGTCTTCCTTGTCTTTTAGGGGGTGGTCTGAGCACTTCTTCTGTCTCCTCTTCCTGAGTCTCCATACTGTAGCTGTTTTTTCTTTTAGAGTTGGTGTTTTCCAACCCCAGGGTCTGCAGTCTTGAGTCCAGGTACTTCTGAACCCTGGATGCAGAGCCCTCAGCTACTCACCAGCGAAGAACAAAAGGCTTGAGACCGTGCTGCAAAGTTCCAAGGATAACTTTATTGTCCTTGAAGGGAGATGCTAGCAACGGTCTAATTATATCAGATAACAAAACTCTTTATATAGGTTTCCAGAGGACTGAGTTTCTAACCAATAAAAACTACAACTTACAAACTAACCAATTATCTTAAAATTCTAAGTGAGAAAAGAACCAATTAACTTGTAACTTTAAGAGCCAATAGAAATCATAAGAGATAATGAACGGGGTTTTCAGTAGGGGAGGGGGGAGTTACATTTGAAGGAATTTCTTTGTTTCATAGGATGGCATCCCAGGGGTATGCTTTAGGGAGTGTAACAACATCTACACCATACAATATGCCTTATCAGGATGTGTACACCTTTGATTTATTGAGCATGTGCTGCAACACCTCCTGGGTTTTTTCTTATTAGCTTTATTATCTTTTTCAAGAACCAACACTAAAGGGTCAGAGAGTGGTCTAATTCCACAAGCCCTTTGCCACTCAGGGTGATTTCTAATGGTGAAAAACATGTCAGCATAAGTACCTTCATGTCACTTCTGCTCATGCCTAAGGAAAAGCATCAGATGTACCAAAGTGTTATAGTCCAACGTCCCTGATGGGGACCACTTCACCCCCTCCTCAAGTTTATAAAGTGGCCACCATTGTGTGTATAACTTAATAAGCTCTCTTTTAGTTTCTGTATCCCTATGGTCCACCAGCTCTTTCCAATATGCCAAAACATATCCCAAAGGACTACCTTTAGGAACCTCTTTGCTTTCACTTGCCTCCATACTGAAGATTCTTTTTCTCTCAATGCCTTTTAACCTTATCCCAGCTTTGGAGCTTCACCCAGCAGTAACTTGGTACAAAGATCTTCCACTTATACACTTATCTGACTGTGAGAGTCCGTCTGAGCCTCTCGTCTGTTTCTGCTCAATGACCCTCGCCTGAGGCCTGCGCTGGCCAGGGATGGGAGGAACGCCAAGTGACTGTTCCGCAGGTGATGCCCACCAGGACTGGTTTCTCATGACAACTAGTCACGGGGCGCTGACTCAACAAAGCTCCCACAGATGGAACAACAATGGACTGGTCAGTATGGGCTGCCCTGCGTGTGTTCATAACAACAAAGATGGTTTGGTGTGCCTTGAAATGTCCTGTTTCCACCTGTTCCTCAGGGTAACGAGCTCCACATACAATAGTCCATAAACCTTCCCACCTTTTGGCCAGAAGCCACTCGCTTTGGGAAAGGACTATAAAAGTGACTTTCTCAGAGGAGACCCCCGAGATCTCCCCAGACGGAAACGGACACCTATTGGCTGCTCCACGAGGATCCATCTGCCCGTCTTGGTAGCTATAATCCCGACCTCCCTTTCTCTCTCTCTCTCTCTCTCTCTCTCTCTCTTTCTGTCCCACTATGGCATTTTGGTTGGCACTAAATAAAGTGCATTTCTGTAAAAGTAAACTGGTTTTGTTCCCTGCTGTGTCTTTTGCGCTCTGAGATCCATAAAAGAACCAGTCATGACTCCCGCTCGGGTTGGGCGGATCGTGACACATGCCCAGGCCAGGTCCCGCTGCAGGAAAAGCCCCAGGCAGCCCCAGCACAGGGAAGAACACAAATACAGAGTACCAGGGTGGGACCTGTGCCAGGGAGAGCCTGAGACAGCAAAGGCACCTTGGCAGCAGCAGCTCCCTGCAGGGCATGGCCAGAAGCCTCCCTTGGCAAGCTGGCCTGGTGGCCACCAGTGCAGAGCTGCTGCCTCAGGGGCATTTCTGGCTGGGCTCTGCAAAGCCATTTGTGCTCCAGGAACCTGACTGGGAAGCAATTGGCCCCAGCACCCTGGGGTCAAGATATTAATGCCAAAACTGTTCATCCCTGCAGAGACAGGGCAGGTACAGAGGAAAGGGAAGAGCCAGGCCCAGGGACATGGCTGCAATGGTGATGGCTGTGAGGTCACTGCCACTGCAGCAGCCTGGCTGGCCCTCAGCAGACATTCTGGCCACAAGTGCTGTGAGGCCACCCAGCACGTGAGAGAACCCACACAAGAGGAATTCTGTCCTTGGGGAGGGCAGGGGTTTCATCATGTCAGCTTTCACAAAGCTCTTGGAGCATTCCTGGCATGGGGCATCCACTTGTCTGGAAAAGCACTTGCAGTTTTGTGCCACTCTCATTGTAAAATATTTCCTTCTTCTAACAAATGTACATTTACTCTGATTCAGTTTCAGAATATAGACCCTTGTTCTGTCACTGCAAGTTTTGGGAGAGAATAACACTCTACATTTCTTGGACTTTGACCACTATGTTTCCATTTACAAAGACCTTGGAGAGGACCCAAAAATCTCCCAAGACTGGGTTTGGAGGCCTCATCACATCAGCTTCAGGCAGAGGCTGAGGGTCCTGGGCTCAGTGGAGACTGACGACAGGAGTAGCCTGAGAGGGATTGAGGGGAGGGTCCACACATGGTGGAGCTTTTCTTCATTGTATAAAACAGCCTAAAAAAGAAATATTGGCACCTGCTCCAGGAAGAGCCCTGAGCAATGAGGGAGGGACAGGATCTGCCTTGCCAGGGACTGGGGCTCAGCCCTTGGCCCTTTGCCTTCCTGAAACACATCCAGCTGTGCTCAGCACCAGAGACACCTTTCCCTGCTTTGTCCCCACCTGCCACCAGTGCCTCCAGTGTTCTGCTCTAACTGGGACCTGAGGACACTTTCTCAGTCCTGTCCCTCACTGGGATCTAGTTAAATATGAGAAACTTCAGTGCTTCAATCTCACTTGGAGCTCTTGAGAAGTTTTTTGAGCACACTCTCTCAGGGACTGAATCTGATGCAAACAGCACCAAAGCCCTGAGACGGTGATTCAAGTCCTTTTGCTGTGCCTGTGCTGCTGAGCTGGGCCAGGCTCCAGCACAGAGGCAGCTCCTGGCAAGGGCAGCGCTGCAGAGAGACAGCTCTGCCCAGGAGCAGCTCCTGTGCACAGCCCAGCAGGGCTGGGGCACTGCCAGGGCATGGCAGGGACACGAGCAGGGCACAGGCAGAGCTCACAGTGCTCAGCACTGGCAGGGGCTGTGTCATGTCCCAGAGGGGGCTGTGGCACAGCAGCACCTCTGTGGCTGTGTCATGGAGCCAGAGAGCAGCTGTGATGTCAGAAAGGGGCTGTGTGACAGCACAGGGTGGGTTGTGTGAGGTCACAGATTGGGCTGTGACATCACAGAACAGGCTGTGATATTGCTGAGTGGGCAGTGACAGCACTGGACGGTTGTGTGACACCATAGAGAGGGCAGTGAGGTCACCGAGGAGACTGTGCCATCATAGAGGGTGGCTCTGTGATATCAGACAGCAGGCTGTGACATTACAGAGCAGCTGTGTGATGTCCCAGAGAAGGCTGTGGCATCAGAGAGTGTGTTCTGCCATCACAGGGTGGCTATGTGACATCAGAGAGGGGCTGTGACATCCTGGAGCAGGATGTGACATCACAGAATGGCCATGTGACATCCCAGGGCAGATTGTGTGACATCACAGCAATGACTGTGACCTCGCAGATCACAGAGGCTGTATGACATCACAGGGGCTATATGACATCACAGGGCAGTGTGACATCACAGGGTGCTGTATGACATCACAGGGAGTGTATGACATCACAGGGGCTGTGTGATGTCACAGGGCCGTGTGACATCACTGGGGGCTGTGTGACATCACAAGGATTGTGTGCCATCACAGGGCTGTGTGACATCATAGGGTGCTGTGTGACATCACAGGGTTGTGTGACATCACAATGATTTTGTGACATCATAGGGTGCTGTGTGACATCACAGGGGCTGTGTGACATCATAGCATGTTGTGTGACATCATAGGTTGTTGTGTGACATCATAGGGTGCTGTGTGACATCACAGGGGCTGTGTGACATCATAGGTTGTTGTGTGACATCATAGGGTGCTGTGTGACATCACAGGGGCTGTGTGACATCATAGCATGTTGTGTGACATCATAGGTCCTGTGTGACATCATAGGATGTTGTGTGACATCATAGGGTGCTGTGTGACATCCCAGGGCTGTGTGTGGTCACTGGGGAGGTCACTCTGCCCCGTTCCCCCCTCACTGTCCCCCAGAGGATTCCAACACTGCTCGTGCACAGGGGGGTCCCCTCTCCCCCCAGGTCCCCCCGCCCCCCATGCCGCAGACTCCCCAAGAGGATGTTCCATGAGATCGACCCCAGAGCCTGACACGGGGACAGGGGCCGGGCCCTGGGGGTGGCACAGGGGGACAGGGACCCCCCGGCAGCATCCCCGTGTCCCAGGGCCAGAGCCTGGGCCAGGGCTCCTTCACCCTGTTATGAGCCAGGGGCCAGCCTCCGGCCCCGCCATTGGCGCCGCTCTTTCCTGCCAGCCAATGGCAGCCCGAGTATTCAGAGGCGTCACCGGTTGCCGGGCAGATCCCGGCATTGCCGCCGCTGCGGAACGCAAAAGCCACAGCGTCAGAGGGAGCGCGGGGGGAGGGCACGGGGCAATTCCCGGGAATTCCCCTGGATCCCCTTCGGGAACCCCCGGGACCCTCCTCGGCCGCGCACTGCGGGACGGAGGCTGCTCAGGGGCGGGGCCGGGGCTGGGGGCGGGGCCGCAGCCGAGCAGCGCCATGGCTCCAGCGCTGGGGCTGGGGCGCTCCTGGGGGCCCCGGGGGGCGGCCAGAGCAGAGGGGGACCCCCGGCCCCGGGACTCTTTGATCGCCCATTCCGGACCACGGAGGGGCCCCCACACCCACATTCCCGGGCGCCTTGATCCCCCCGAACCCCCATTCCCGGCCATGCGTTCCACCCTGCACCCCCTTATCCGGCACCAGTAACCCCGGCACCCCTTTCCCGGCCATCCCGCCTCTCCCAGCCCGCAGAGTCCCCTTCTCCTTGACCCAGAGACCCCCTGCACCCCTATTCCTGCCTTTCCCAGCACCCAGCCCCTCCTTCCCTCAACACCGGGGACACCCTTGACCCCTATTCCCGGCCATCCCGGCTTTCCCCGCCCTGTGCTGCAGGTGGGGACACCGGGGACCCTTGGAGCTCCCTTTGCTGCATCCAGGGAACCCCTGCTGCAGGAGATTTCTGCCTGTGCCCTCCTGTCGGGAATTGAGAACCCCCCATAAAGCAACCTAAAATTTCACCCAATTCCCAAAGAATAGCAACATTCTAGGTGCAAGGTATAAGAATCCTCCAGTTTCCAACCCAAATTCCCTTGAAATAATGGCATTCCAGGCATCAGAAATTTCATATATTCCATATGCCCTCCCAAGTGCCCATGGAATAAAAGCGTATCAGGCAGGGGGAAAGTAGAATCATCTAGTTCCCCTCCCAAATTCCCATAGAATTATATCTGCCACGACATTGGAAATTTAGAATTCGCCAGTTCCCCATTCAAATTCCCAGAGAGTAACAGAAATCTGAGTCAGGGATTTGGAATCCTCCAGTTCCCTACCCAAACTGCGACTGGAATAATGGCGTTCTGGGTATCAAGGAATTTGGAATCTTCCAGCTCCGCAGCCAAATTCCCGTGGAGTAACAGCATTCCAGACATCAGGAATTGAGAGGATTTCAGTTGCCCTCCCAAATTCCCATGGAATAATGGCATGCTGGGTGTCAGGAATTTAGCACTCCGTACGCTTTACCTAATTCCCCCCAAATTCCCATCAAATAAAAGCATTCAAGATTTCAGGAATTTTCAGTCCTCCAATTCCACTCCCAAATTCCCATGGAATAATGGTATTCTGTGTGTTGGGAATTTTGAACCCTCCAGTTTCCCACCCATGGAAAAATGGGATTCTAGGCATCATGAAATTTGAATTCTCCATGTGCCCTCTGAAATTCTTATGGAATAACAGCAGTCCAGGCATCGACATTTTGGACCCCTCCGGACCCCCTCCCCCACTCTCTAATTCCCATGGATTTGCAGCATCCTGGGCATTAGGAATTTAGAATTCTTCAGATGCCCTCCCAATTTCCCATGGAATAATAGCACGCCAGGTGTCATGAATTTAGAATCCCCCATCGCCTTCTCTAATTCCAATCATCCATATCCCATGGAATAATGGCATTCTGGGTGTCGGGAATTGAGAATCACCCCTATGCCCTCCAAATTCCCACTAGTATCCCAAAGAATAACAGCATTCCAGGTGTCAGGAATTGAGAATCCCCCAGTTCTACTCCCAGACTCCCATAGAATTACAGCATTCCCAGTTTTCAGAATTTTAATTCCCATGGATTAACAGAAATCCTGGCAGATAGAGTTCTGAATCTTCTAGCTTCCCTCCCAGATTCCCTCTCAAATTGTGGAATGACAGCATTCCTGGCATCAGGAATTTGAAAACCTGCAGCTCCCCACACAAATTCTCAGAAAACAATGGCATTCCAGGTATGGAGAATATGGAATCCTCCAGTTCCCCTTCTAAATTCCCAGGGAATATCAGAATTCTGGACGTCAGGGATTTGGAATCCTCCAGCTCTGCACCCAAATCCGGGTGTTGGGAAATTAGAACTCCCCAGTCTTCTCAAATTCCAAACATATTCCCATGGCATAATGATATTCCAGGCATCAGGAATTGAGAATCAGCCAATTCAACTCCCATACTCCCATGGAATAACACCATTCTGCTTGTCGGGAATTTAGAATCCCCCATAAAACATCCCAAAATCCCACTCAATTCCCAAGGAAGAGCAACATTGCAGCCGTCAGGAATTTAGAACCCTCCAGCTCCCTTCCCAAATTCCCACAAACACCAGGAATTACAGCATTCTAGGCATTGGGTATTTAGAACCCTCCAGCGCTGCACCCAAACCCCCATGGAAGAACAGCATTCCGGCTCTGAGGAATTGAGAATCCTCCAGTTTCAGTCCCAATATCCCATTGAATAATGGCATTTCCGGGTGTCGGGAATGTAGAATCGCTGTAGGCCCTCCAAGTTCCCACCAGAATCCTTAAAAATAACAGCATTCCAGGTGTCAGGAATTGAGAAACCTCCAGTTCCACTCCCAGACTCCAGTGGAATAACAGAATTCTGGGCCTTGGAAAATTTGAACCCTCTAGTTCCGCTCCCAAATTCCCATGGAAAAGACAGATTCCAGGCATCATGAACTTCGAACTGTCCATGTTCCATCCCAAATTTCCATGAGATAACAGGAGTTTGGACATTGGAAGTTTCGACATCTCCTGTTCCCCTCCCAGTTCTCATGGAATTGCAGCATCCTGGCCCTTAGGAATTGAGAATTCTCCAGATGCCCTCCCAATTTCCCATGCATAAATGGCACGCGGGTGCAGGAAATAAGAATGCCCCATAGCCTGCTCAAATTCCGATTGTATTCCCATAGAATAACTAGTTCCCTGGTTTTAAGGATTGAGCATCATCTTGTTCTACTCCCCTACTCCCACGGGAAAAATAGCATTCCGGGAGTCAGGAGTTTAGAATCCCCCATAAGGCTTCCCAAACTTCCACCCAATTCCCAAGGAATAGCAACATTCCAGGTGTCAGGAATTGAGAATCCTTCAGTCCCCCTCCCAAATTCCCACAAAGGCCATGGAATTACAGCATTCTGGACACTGGGAATTTTGAATCCTCCAACACTGCAGCCAATTTCCCATGGAATCACGGCTTTCCAGGTATCAGGAACTTAGAATGCCCCAGCTCCCTTCCCAAATTCCCACCAGAACTCCAAAGAATAACAGCATTCCAGGTGTCAGGAATCCTTCAGTTCCTCTCCCAAATTCCCACGGAATTATGACATTCCCGATTATGGGAATTTTGAACCATCCAGTTCCCCTCACATATTCCCATGGAAGAATGGCAATTTGGGCATCAAGAATTTGGAATCCTCCTGCTTCCCTCTCAGATTCCTACTGAAATTACAGAATTACAGCATTCCCGGTGTCAGGAATTTAGACTCCTCCAGATCCTCAGAAGACATCCCATGGAATGACGGTCTTCCAGGCATGGGGTATTCAGAATTCCCCTCTTTCCCTACAAATTCCCATGGGTATCCGGCATCCTGGGCATTAGGAATTTAGAATCCTCCAGCTCCCCACCCAAATTCCCAGGGAAAAACACAATTCTGGGCATCAGAAATTTGGAACCCTCCAGGACAGCACCCAAACCCCCATGGAAAAAGAGCATTCTGGGGTCGAGAATTGAGAATCCTCCAGTTGCACTTTCAATATCGCATGGAATAATGGCATTCCGGGTGTCGGGAATGTAAGATCCCTCCTACACCCTCCAAATTCCCACCCAAAACCCCAAAGAATAACAAAATTCAAAGTGTCAGGAATTCAGATTCCTTAAGGTGCACTCCCATACTCCCCTGGAATTATGGCATTCCCAGGGTTGGGAATTCTGAAAGCTCCACTTCTCCTCTCAAATTCCCATGGAATAACAGCAATCCTGGCAGTGAGAATTTTGAATCCTCCTGCTTCCCTTCCAGATTCCCAGCAAAACTTTGGAATTACAGCATTCATAGCGTCATGAATCTGGAATCCTGCAGCTCCCCACAAAATTTTCCAGAGAATAATGGCACTCCAGGTATGGAGAATTTGGAATCCTCCAGTTCCCCTTCCAAATTCCTCGGGAATAACAGAAGTCAGGTGTCAGGTATTTAGAATCCTCCAGTTCCCCACCCAAATTACAGTTGGAACTATGACATTCTGGGAATCTGGAATTTGGAACCTTCCAGCTCCGCAACCAAATTCCCATGGAGTAACATCATTCCAGACGTCAGGAATTGAGAGGATTTCAGTTGCCCTCCCAAATTCCCATGGAATAATGGTATGCTGGGTGTCAGGAATTTAGCATTGTCCTTGCACCCTACTAAATTCCCACTAAATTCCTATAGAATAACAGCATTCCAGGTGTCAGGAATTTCTAATCCTCCAGCTCCCCCGCCAAATTCCCATGGAATAATGGTATTCTGTGTGTTGGGACTTTTGGCACCTCCAGTTGCCCTCCCAAGGAATAATGCATGGAATATGCCATGGAATAATTGCATTCCCGGTGTTGGGAATTTAGACTCTCCCATAAGCCGTGCCAAATTAAACAAAAAATTCCCAAGGAATAATGGCATTCCAAGTGTAAGGAATTGAGATTTCTATACCTCCCCCTAAAAATTCCCACCAAAACCATGAAATTACAGCAATCTGGGCCTTCGGAATTTTGAACCCTCCAGTCGTGCCCTCCCCCCCCCGCCCAAATTCCCTTAGAAAAGTGGAGTCCAGGCATCATGAATTTCGAATTGTCCATGTGCCATCCAGAATTCCCATGGAATAATGGCAGTCCGGGCATCAATAGTTTGTAAAACTCCACTTTCCCCCACAAACTTCCATGGAATTGCACCATCCCGGGCATTGGGAATTTAAAATTCTCCAGATGCCCTCCCAAAATTCCCATGGAATTATGGTATTCTACGTGTAGGGAATCTTCAATCCTCCAGTTCCCCACCCATACTCCCCTGAAATAATGGCATTCCGGGTGACAGGAATTTAGAATCCCCTATAAGGTGCCAGAAAATCCTACAAAATTCCCAAGGAATAACTGCATGCCATGGGGCGGGAATTATCAGTCCTCCACCGCCCCTACCAAACTCCCACCAGAACAATGAAATTACAGGATTCCAGGAATTGGGAATTTGGAATCCTTCAGTTCCTCTCCCAAATTCCCATGGAAAACAGCGATTCCAGGAGTCAGGAATTTTGAGTCATCCACGTGCCCTCCCAAATTCCAACAGAATAATTGTAGTCCGGCCATGGGGAATTTGAAATCCTCCAGTTCCCCTCACAAATTCCCATGGAATCGCAGCATCCCAGGCAATAGGAATTTAGAATTCTCCAGATCTACTTCCAAATTCCCAGGGAATAACAGAATTATGGGCATAGAGAATTTGGAATCCTCCAGTTCTGCTCCCAATATCCCATGGAATAATGGCACTCCGGGTATCAGGAATTTAGAATCCCCCATAAGCTGTTCCAAAATCCCACAAAATTCCCAAGCAAGAACACATTCCAGGTGTAAGGAATTGAGATTCCTCCACCTGCCCCCCCCCAGATTCCCACCAAAACCATGGAACTACAGCACTCTGGGCATTGGGAATTTTGAGCCCTCCAGTTCCCCTCCCAAATTCCCATGGAAAAGTGGGATTCCAGGCATCATGAATTTCAAACCATCTCTATGCCCTCCCAAATTCTCATGGAATAGAGGCAGTCCTGGCATTGATAGTTTGGACACGTCCAGTTCCCTCCCCACAAAATTCCCATGGAATTGCAGCATTAGGAATTTGCGGAATTAGCATTAGGAATTTAGAATTCTCCAGATGTCCTCCCAATTTCCCATGGAATAATGGCACTCCAGGTGTCAGGAATTTAGAATCCCCCATAGCCTTTTCAAATTCCAGCCATATTCCCATGGAATATCTACATTCCAGCTGTCAGGAACTGAGAATCCTGCAGTTCTGCTCCCATACTCCCATGGAATAATGACATTCCGGGTGTCAGGAATTTAGAATCCCTCATAAGGCTTCCCAAACTTCCACCCAATTCCCAAGCAATAGCAACATTCCAAGTGTCAGGAACTGAGAATCCTCCAGATCCCCTCCCAAATTCCCACCAAGACCATGGAATTACAGCATTCTGGGCATTGGGAATTTGGAATCCTCCTGTTCCACTCCCAAATTTTCACACAATTACAGCATCCCAATGGAATACTGGATGTCAGGAATTGAAAATTTTTCAGTTCCCCCCCCCAATTTTTTCATGGAATAACGGCACTTCATGTGTTGGGACTTTAGAATCCTTCATACACCCTCCCCAGTTCCCACCATTATGCCAAAGAATAACTACATTTTAGGTGTCAGGAATTGAGAATCTTCCAGTTCCAATCCCAAATTCCCATGGAATTACAGCATTCACAGTTTTGGGAATTTTGAACCCTCCAGTTCTCCTCAGAAATTCCCATGGAATAATGGCATTCCAGACAGTTAGAATTTTGACTCCTACTGCTTCCCTCCCAGACTGTCACCAATACTAAGAAATTACAGCAGAAATTCCAGGTGTTAGGAATTTGGAATCCTTCAGGTCTGCACCCAAATTCCTATGGAATAAACGCATTCAGGTATCCAGAATTTAAAATCCTCCAGCTCCTCTCACAATTTCCCATGGAATAATGAGTTTCCAGATGTTAGGCATTTTCAACCATCTGTATACCCTCTGAAATTGCCATGGAATTGCAGTATACCAGGCATTGGCAATTTATAATTCTCCGCTTCCCCTTCCCAATTCCCAGGGAATAACAGAATTATGGGCGTCAGATACTTGGAATCTTTCAGCTCTGCACCCAAATCCTCACGGAATAAGAGCATTCCAGGTGTCCAGTATTGACAATCCTCCATTTCCCATCCCAATTTTTCATGGAATAATGACATTCTGGGTGTCAGGAATTTTGAATCCACCATATGCTCTCCCAAATTCACACCAAATTCCCATGGAATAACAACATTGCAGTTGTCAGGAATTGAGAATCCACCAGTTCCCCTCCCAAATTACTACCAAATTACAATGGAATAACTGCATTCCAGGTGCTAGGAACTGAGAATCCTCTTGTTCCCCTCCCAAATTCCCATGGAATAATGATGTTCTGAGAGTTGGGAATCTTGAATTTACCAGTTGAGAACTGCTAGGAATTGAGAATCCTCCAGTTCCCCTCCCATACTTCCACGGAATAATGGCATTCCGGGAATCAGGAATTCCAAATCTCTCATAAGGCTTCCTAAACTTCCACCCAATTCCCAAGCAATAGCAACATTCCAGGTGTCAGGAATTGAGAATCCTCCAGCCCCCCTCCCAAATTCCCACAAAGACCATGGAATTACAGCATTCTGGACACTGGGAATTTTGAATCCTCCATTTTTCCTCCCAAATTCCCATGTAATAACAGCATTCCAGAAGTTCGAAACTTCGTATTGTCTGTATGCTCTACCAAATTTCCATGGAATAACAGCCTCCCAGGCATGGGGAATTTAGAATTCTTCAGTTCCCCTCCCAATTTCCCAGGGAGTGTGTCAGGAATTTGGAGTCCTCCAGATGCCCTCCCCATTTCCCATGGAATAATGTCATTCCGGATGTCAGGAATTTAGAATCCCCCATTCACCTGCCACAAACTCCTATCATAATTCCATGGAACAACAGCATTCCATTTCTCAGGAATTTAGAATAATCCACTTCCCCACCCAAATCCCCATGGAATTACAGCATTCCCAGTTTTGGGTATTTTGAGCCCTCCAGTTCCCCTCATAAATTCCCACTGAATAACTGCATTCCAGGCATTGTGAATTTACAGCCCTTCTGCATCCCTCCCAAATTTCCTGCCTTCTTCCCAGATTCCCACTAAGTCTTTGAAATTATAGCATTCCTAGCATTGGGAATTTTAAATCCTCCAGGTCTCCTCCCAAATTTCCACTGAAACCATGGAATTAACCACATGTCCAATCAATTTGAAGTTGGAATCCTCCAGTTACCCTGCCAATTCCCATGGAATAACCACACTTCAAACTCTGGGAATTTCGAATACTCCATTTCCTCTCCCAAATTCCCACCTAAACCCTGCAATAAAGGCATTCCAGGCATTAAGAATTTGGAATCCTCCAGGTTGCCTCCCAAATCCCCATAGCATAGCAGCATTCTATGCACTGGGATTTTCAAATCTTCTATATGCCCTCTTAAATTCCCACCAAAACCTTGGAATTACAGCAATCAGGGGGTAGGAAACTAAGAATCCTCCAATTCCCCTCCCTAATTCCCATGGAATCCTCCAGTTCCTGTCCCATACTCCCATGGAATAATGGCATTCGGGGTGTAAGGAATTTAGAATCCCCATATGCCCTACCAAATTCCCACCAAATTCTCATGGAATAACCACATTTGAGGTGTCAGGAATTTCTAATCCTCCAGTTCCCGACTCAAAATCCCATCGAATAATGATATTCTGAGTGTTGGGAATCTTGAATCCCCCAGTTCCCGTCATATACTCTAATGAAATCATGGCATTCCAGGTGTAAGGAATTTAGAATACCACCTAAGTCGTCCCAAAATCCTACAAAATTCCCAAGGAATAAGAGCATTCCAGGTGTCAGGAATTGAGATTTCTCCAGGTCCTCTCCCAAATTCCCACCAAAACCATGGAATTACAGCATTCTTGGCAATGGGAATTTGGAATCCTGCAGTTCCCCTCTCAATTTTCCATGGCCTTGTGGGAATGGAATAGCATGAAAACAATTACTAGGGAACTGGACTGGCCAGTGTACCATGGGATACCTTCTCCCTCAGTTACAGGTTACAAACCAAACGAATGAATTGACAGGTAATCTTCAAGGACTATGGAAGCACAGACTCACTAAGGCAACACCCAATAACCCACCAGTCTGATACAGCACCAGGCTTCACAGATTGTTAGGCCGTTGCTCCCAAATTTAGGAATTGCACAGCTGCAACATGCCATTTCAAGCATCTCAGCCAAAATAGAATTAACTGCTAATTCAACAGCGGGTGCTTTAAGAAGACTACAAACTGAAACAAACTCAGTAAAAGAAGCAGTCTTTCAAAACCACATGGTGTTAGATATGGGAACAGTCAAATGGGAGGAGTTTGTATTCTAATTTATACCAGTTGTTGCACTTATATAGATCAGTCAGGGCAAAAGCTAACCACTGGCTATTTGGGCAGACAATCCTATAGAGCATGCCCAGGAAGCATGGGTGGAAAGTTCAAACCCGAGGAAGACTTATGAGCCTTCATCCAAAACGACCAGCAGGAGGCTGACAATCACCTCGTGCAGAAACCATGCACGTGTTCAAGGGCTCACATAGTCATGTCATTACAAAATATGTTGCAATATGAAAGATAGCAAAAAATAATTTGCACATTAACTAAAAAACATATACAGGCTAGTACGGTGCAAAGAATGGACAGGTGATTTTGTTGTGGAGCAATGCCCATCACTCCAGGTATCAAATAAGCAAATAACTGCCCCATAGGCCTTATATTATAGAGTACTACTGGTTTCTTGCCTAGTTTTCAGGCATCAGAATGCTGTGGATTTCAGCATCATCCTGCTGAGGAAAGAATTTGGTCCAAGCCTGCATCCCAATTTCAGACTGTACAGGAACACTGTAGACTTCTTCCCACTCAACCTGGAACTGTGTAACAGAACAGAAGTTCAGCCATTACAGCCCTGCATGGGAGAGACTTTAATTCATCTGGGAAGTGTTTCCTAAGGCCTTGTGTGCAATCCTTGCTTGGGATCTATAGTCAGAATTTGTATCCCAGGAACAATGGAATTAATTTGGCTATTCCAACATGTGTTTGCTGATGTTTGTCTTTGGAAATGGCGACAGTGCCTCTGTACAATCTGGTTGTACTGGGAAACTAAGCTGCTGATTGTGTGCTGGTGCTCCTGCCAATCCCTCCCATAAAAGAAATTCTTTCAGGACTAAGAGCTTCTGCCTTCTGACAAATACCAAGAGTTGCCAGCAGTTGCTCCAGGTGCTCCTGCCAACAGCCCCTGTAGGAAGGAGCACAGCCCCCAGTGCACGTGGGCTTTGGCTCCCTCTGGCACAGAAGTCCCCGGGGCACAGGTCTCTGGGGCAGGAGCAGGGCACCGATCGAATGCCAGGGCTTCGTGGGGTGGCATGTCTGCTTGGGCAAGGATACTCTGCACAGCTGCTGATTTGAGTGGCTCCGAGGCCCAGGGGTCCAGAAGCAGTATCCGGCCCTGGCCAAATACGATCTTGCCTGTCTCCAGGCCTGGCCTTTAGGATGGCTAACCAGCCGAGACGAATGTCCCCAAGGGGCCGAGCCAGCTTGCAAGGCCCCGTGCCCTTCCTGCTGCGGCTGCGTTGGAGCCCTGGGGGCTCCTTCTGCTGCCCTGAGCCCGCAGAGCAGAGCACTGTTTGCTGATGCTTTGAGATGTTCCTAAGCGTCCTGTCGGGCTCTCTTAGACACTCGGGGTGAGGGATTCCTTCCATCATGGACCACTTTGAGTGGGCTGGGGGCAGCCCCAGGGCTGGTGGCAGTGTGTGCAAGGGCTCTTTGTGACACGGTGCGGCATGGTCACCATGGCATGGAACAGGACAGGGTGTCAAAGGGCCCTTTGTGACATGTGGTGATATAAGAGCTGACGGTGACACGGCCACGGCACAGTGCTCAGAGCACGCGACGGGACAAGATCGGTGCCGTGAGGAGCCCCTGCACAGCGCACTCGTTCCTGTCGGACCCAGAGCTTTTCTGAGAGTTATTCCTGCAGCTGACTTCGCAGCCAGACTGCAGGACTGTTTGTCTCACAGCTTTCCCAAGGCACCTTTCTACAAGGTGCCCTCAAGGCCAGACTGAAAGACAGCAGATTTCCCAGCTGTTCCCACTCTTCGAAGTGTTCAGAAGA
>NW_027636093.1:0-33124 GCF_903797595.1 Erithacus rubecula | reverse complement strand
TGCTCTCTGGAACACCCAAAGCTCTCTGTGAAGCCCTGATGCTCTCTGGTTCTGCCCTCTTCCTGACCCTGTGCAGGGATGGAGCATTGCTGTGCTTTCAGGAAGCTATTCTTGAAACCTTCCAACATTCCAAGCTCCTTTGCCCTCCATGAGTGCTTGTCATGGAATCCCTCCCAGCTGGGTTCAGAGCATACTCAGGGTGGCTCTTCTAAAATCCAGGGACTTCAGGGTGCTCAGCAAGACCTTGGAATCCACAGATTTGTGTAATTGGACCGTCAGTACAGAGACTTTTCCAACCTGATCTGCCCTCGTTCCTCTATGTCTCTGCACAAAACACGGCACAGAAGAGAACGGCAGGATGGACCTGTGAGTCCCAGGGCTCTGGATTTATGCTGCTTTAGCTCCACAGAGATGCAGGCAAAGTGAAGAAGGCAAACTGTTTATTGATGAAAGGCAAAGCAAAGGGATGAGCTGAGAAGGAAAAAAGGGGAGGGTCTCAGGGCTGGAGGGAGAGAGCAGGCAGGGAGAAGGCTTAAGGCAAAATAACTGTGCCAATCATGCTCTGCCTGGAGCTCCAGCAGCCCGGACAGGTTATGTCCTCTTCAGTGTCTCTTGGTGTGTTCTTGTGACACTGGTTCACTGGATCCTGAAGATGACTGGGCTTAATTTTCCAGGTTAGAGCATGATGTTCTGGCATCTTACATCCGGACTTGAGCAGCTGGTAGAGGAAGGAACAGAGCCACGGTCACAGCCTGGATCACTGGGGACTCTACAAGACCCCCGTGCCAGGGCTACTGCAGTCTGCTCTGGCCATGGCCAGGAGGGAGCAGGGACCACCAGGATCAGCCCGAAGCTGCTAGCCACAAATGCCCCACATGCCCCTGAAATCTCTGTCTGCTCTGCCCACGCCGCTCCCCATCCGCACAGGGAGCAGAGCGCTCCAGAGCTGGGGCAGGGATTGCAGCTCCTCCTGCCAGTGGCGCTGCCCTCACCCTTGTGGATGAGCTGAGTGTCTCCTTGCTGTCTCCTCAAGTACCGCCCTGCGGTCTCTGGGAATACAGAGTTTGTCATGGACCATGTCCCAGATCCTACTGCTGTAGGACAGGGAGGGAGCCCGGGCTCACCAATGAACCTGCTGGCCGCCTCTCGCAGGGGCTCCTGTGGGCTCTGCAGGTACGGCAGGGCCTGGCGCAGGTGCTCGGCCGCTCGGCTCCTGTCCTCTGCCAGCTGTGAGAGCGGCGGGAGCAAAGGGTCAGGGCAGGCTCCGGCCCTTTGGCAGGCGCTGCCCTCGCCCGGCCCCGGCCTCCTCTGCCCGCACAGCCCTGAGGCGCGGCCAGCAGCCGCCGGCCGGGCTCTGCAGGGGCACAGGGCCGGCTGCTGCCCGGGGAGCCGCGGTGCCGGCCCGCCCCACAGCCCCGCTGGGCCGGGGCTCCATCGGCACCCGGCTCGGGCCCGTGCAGCCCCTGCAAGCAGCACTGGGCAGGGCCACAGCTGCAGCCGCACACAGTGAGCGCCGTGCTCAGGGGCCTTCTCCAGCCTGAGCCTGGCGCTTTCAGGCCATCCTTACCAGGCACTCGGCCAACTTCCACAGCCGCTTCAGCCGCTGCCATCCAGGGATCCTTGCTTAGCAGCACAAGGCCTCTGAGCGCCAGGCGACGCCTCTCCCTGGAATTGCTCTGTAGGAACCTTGACATGATCTTAAGGATGCTGTCCCCACATTCACTCAAATCCAGGCACTCAAGGACCTGAAAGGCACAGGGCAGTGACAGAGGACACACAGGAGCCCAGAACTGCACAGGGCTGGGCCCAGACAGCAGCACAGGGCACGGGCACCATCCCAGGCAGCTGTGGCCATGAGAGGCCAGAGAGCTGGGAGGCAGCTCAGGGAGACAGTTCTGGCCATCAGGCTCACCTCCACAAGGAATGCCAGGGCAGGCAGATCCCAACGTGGCTCCTGTGTGCTGAGCAGCTGGAGTAGGTGAAGTGCAACATAGGAACACAAGGGCATCAATACACAGCGAATCTCCCTGGCAGGGGGAAAAAAAGGCACAAGGACCCTGAGGTTGAGGGGTGGCAATATTCTCCCAGGATTGACTCACAGAGAACCAGTTTTTCCCCAGCATCCCTGGAGGCGATGTGGACACTTTGAGAGGCTGCCCCTTTTTGGGCACCTCCTCTCCCAGCCTTTTCCGGTCTGCTTGGCCATCCCTTGGTGACAAAGGCCTCTGGCCCATGAGCACAGGTACTGTGTGGGGCACCCGGGCACACAGCAGGAGTGTCAAGGACAGAGGGGCAATGGGAGTCTCACCTGGCCAGCAGACCCACGGCATAGTGCTGGGTGTCAGCACACAGCAGCGTGTCCCAGCCACGCTTGCGCTCTATTGCCATCACCTCAGGCTCATACTGCATACAGATGAGCAGAGCCTTCATGGTCTGCACTGCAAACCTGTGTGCAGAGCAAAGTCCAGGTCACACTGGGAGCACTGGTGCTGGCCACAAGGGCATGGGAAGGACTGGAGGACTGGGACCTGTTGGCCTTGCTGGGAAGCGGGTGTTGCTCCTGGCACGCTCTCCACAAGTTATCAACTTCCTTTGGCATCTGCTGTGTGGTGATGACAACATGCAAGAGCAGAGCCGTAAACAGAGGCGAGGAAGCATTCATCATGGCCTCCTCGCAGTGGGGCACCTGGACCACCACCCAGATCACCAGAGTTGCCTGCGAAAGAAGCAGCCCAAGACAGCGCTCAGTGCCAAAGTGTCCATGGGGCAGGGCCTGAGGGAGAGGCAGGGGGAGCAGCGGGCCTGGTGCACCCTGAGCCTGTCCCTGGCCCAGGTTTGAGCCCAACAACTGAGGCACAGAGAGGATGGAGAGCTGCTGGAGAGGTGACTGGTGCTGGAGGGTGAGCAAGGGCCAGTTCCAGAAACTCACAGCCAGGGCAAAAACATCTTCGTTGTTTCCATCAGAGGTGCACATTCTGTGCAGAGGCCAGTCCTCCATGACACAGAGCAGAATTGGCAGCACGTTCTCCAGTGCTGTTCCTGACAAGCCTATGGCTCTCCACATCATTTCAGCAGCTCTGTGGGGTTGGAGCTCGGTGTCAGAGTGGGTCTCAGTCACAGTACCATGCCCTGTGCAGCTGGGACAGCCCCAGTGCCTTGAGGGGCAGGGAGGGAGCCTGGCACTGGCAGCATGCTCAGGAAGCAGAGGGGCCTGAGGGTCCTGGACCTCTCCACCTGTCTGGCAAGCCCCATTGGACAGGCTGTACAGGGTGATGGGCCCTAAAGGCTGCTGAGGCCTGAGCTCTCAAGGCCCGTGGGCCCCGTACCTGTCACACGTTGGGGCACAGCGCAGGAGGGTCAGCACCATGTCAGCAGGGTGTTCTCCAGCCAGCCTCAGAATGTCAGTGCGCAGCCTTGCATCTAAAGTGCCCTGGGATGTCAGTCTCTGGTGAATGCTTTTCACCATGGCTGGCACCTGGGGGAGGAATGGAGAACACTTGGAGCGCTTTCGTAGCTTCCTCTGAGAAGTGCTTCCCTTCCTGCCACGCTGTGCTGCCTGCAATGACTGAGGGGGCCCAGTGACCATGGCCTGAGTGGGCACACAGTCCTGGGAGGCATGGAGCCTTGGCCACAGGCTGCTTAAGTGGTGCTGAGAAGCACAACAGTCTTTGAAGTAATCCACTATGAGTTCCTCAGAGTGACTCAGAGTGGGAGTGGTGTCAGTGTTTGTGATGCCCTGAGTCTCTCCAGTGTCAGCAATTGTCATGCCCACATCCTCAGTCACTGCCATGTCAGCCTGCACCCTGTCATCACTCCTTACAGTGTCAGACTCTTCTGAGTGCTCAGGCACATCTGGGCTGACATCAGGCTCTTCCTGGAGTTCGGTCAGGCTGGAGTCAGGCTCAGCTGTGCCCTCTGTTGCTGTGCTGGTCTTTCTACGTCGCACCGGCACAAACTTCTGCAGCATCTGCAGGAGAACAAAGGACAGGGAGGAGAGGCAAGTTCCATGGAGTGCTCCAAGCGCTGTGCTGGGCTGAGCAGTGACAGCAGGCCCAGCCCAGGTGGGGATGGCTGCAGGTACCTTCAGTGCTCTGCGGAAGCGGCCACCAGTGTGGTCCTGCTCGTGTGTGCAATCCATGGCTGCACCTGGCAAAGAGCGAGCACAGCCAGACCTGAGGGGCTGCGGGAGAGGCCAGAGAACAGAGCCCAGCCCTGCACTCCCCAGGGAGGGACAGCCCTGGGATGCTCCAGGGGAACATGAGCATGGGCACTGCGGGGTGTCTGCCCGGCCCCTCTTCTGTCCTGTGCCTGGGCATGTCCCCAGGGGATGGGATGGCATGGCATGGCATGGCATGGGGTGGGATGGGACAGGAAGTGATCAAGCTGGCAGCAGCCATCAGCTCTTTTACCCAGCTGTGCCTCTCACCATCATGCATTGGCTGAAACGGCTCCGGCTCTTCAGGCTCTTGTGCTGGGTGGACTCTAGAGCCTCTCCTTTTCATTCTTCTGAACACTTTGAAGAGTGGGAAACAGCTGGGAAATCTGCCTGTCATTTCAGTCTGGCCTTGAGGGCACCTTGTAGAAAGGTGCCTTGGGAAAGCTGTGAGACAAACAGTCCTGCAGTCTGGCTGGGAAGTCAGCTGCAGGAATAACTCTCAGAAAAGCTCCGGGTCCGACAGGAACGAGTGCGCTGTGCGGGGGCTCCTCACAGCCCTGCTCCTGTCCCGTCGTGTGCTCTGAGCACTGTGCTGTGGCCGTGTCACCGTTGGCTCTTATATCACCACGCGTCACCAACGGTCCTGTTCCATGCCATGGTGACCATGCTAAACCGTTTCAATAACGGCCCTTGCACACGCTGCCACTGGCCCTGGCCTGCCCCCAGCCCACCCAAAATGGCCCAGGTTGGAAGGAATCCCTCCCCCCAAGTGTCTAAGACAGCCCAACAGGATCTTTAGGAATGGCTCAAACCATCAGCAATTGCTGCCCTGCTCTGCGGGCTCAGGGCAGCAGAAGGAGCCTCCAGGGCTCCGACGCAGCTGCAGCGGGAAGGGCACGGGGCCTTGCACAGAAGCTGGCTCGGCCTCCTTGGGACACATCCCGGCTGGTGGCCATCCTAAATCCACGGCTGTGACACAGGCAAGGATCATGTGGGCCAGGGCACGGATGCTGCTCTGACCCCTGGGCCCTGCAAGCACTGAAATCAGCGGCTGTGGCAGAGTCCTTGCCCAAACAGACCTGCTACCCTCGAGCCCTGGCAGCGCTGGTGCCCTGCTCCTGCCCCAGAGACCTGTGCCCCGGGTGCTTCTGTGCCAGAGGGAGCCAAAGCCCACATGCACCGGGGGCTGTGCTCCTTCCTTCAGGGGCTGTTGGCAGGAGCACCTGGAGCAACTGCTGGCAACTCTTGGTATCTGTCTGAAGGCAGAAGCTCTTAGTCCTGAAATAATGTCTTTTGTAGGAGGGATTGGCAGGAGCACCAGCACACAATAAGCAGCTGAGTTTCCCAGTACAACTAGATTGTACAGAGACACTGTCTCCATTTCCAAAGACAAACATCAGCAAACACATGTTGGAATAGCTAAATTAATTCCATTGTTCCTGGGATACAAATTCTGACTATAGATCCCAAGTAAGGATTGCACACAAGGCCTTAGGAAACACTTCCCAGATGAATTAAAGTCTCTCCCATGCAGGGCTGTAATGGCTGAACGTCTGTTCTGTTGCACAGTTCCAGGTTGAGTGAGAAGAAGTCCACAATGTTCCTGTACAGTCTGAAATTGGGATGCAGGCTTGGATCAAATTCTTTCCTCAGCAGGATGATGCTGAAATCCACTGCATTCTGATGCCTGAAAACTAGGCAAGAAACCAGTAGTACTCTATAATATAAGGCCTATGGGGCAGTTATTTGTTTATTTGATACCTGGAGTGACGGGCATTGCTCCACAACAAAATCACCTGTCCATTCTTTGCACAGTACTAGCCTGTATATGTTTTTTAGTTAATGTGCAAATTATTTTTGCTATCTTTCATATTGCAACATATTTTGTAATGACATGACTATGTGAGCCCTTGAACATGTGCATGGTTTCTGCACGAGGTGATTGTCAGCCTCCTCCTGGTCATTTTGGATGAAGGCTCATGAGTCTTCCTCGGGTTTGAACTTTCCACCCCTGCTTCCTGGGCATGCTCTATAGGATTGTCTGCCCAAATAGCCAGTGGTTAGCTTTTGCCCTGACTGATCTATGTAAGTGCAACAACTGGTATAAATTAGAATACAAACTCCTCCCATTTGACTGTTCCCATATCTAACACCATGTGGTTTTGAAAGACTGCTTCTTTTACTGAGTTTGTTTCAGTTTGTAGTCTTCTTAAAGCACCCGCTGTTGAATTAGCAGTCAATTCTATTTTGGTTGAGATGCTTGAAATGGCATGTTACAGCTTTGCAATTCCTAAATTTGGGAGCAATGGCCTAACAATCTGTGAAGCCTGGTGCTGTATCAGACTGGTGGGTTATTGGGTGTTGCCTTAGTGAGTCTGTGCTTCCATAGTCCTTGAAGATTACCTGTCAATTCATTCATTTGGTTTGTAATCTGTAACTGAGGGAGAAGGTATCCCATGGTACACTGGCCAGTCCAGTTCCCTGGTAATTGTTTTCATGCTATTCCATTCCCACAAGGCCATGGAAAATTGAGAAGGGAACTGCAGGATTCCAAATTCCCATTGCCAAGAATGCTGTAATTCCATGGTTTTGGTGGGAATTTGGGAGAGGAGCTGGAGAAATCTCAATTCCTGACACCTGGAATGCTCTTATTCCTTGGGAATTTTGTAGGATTTTGGGATGACTTAGGTGGTATTCTAAATTCCTTACGACTGGAATGCCATGATTTCATGAGAGTATATGATGGGAACTGGGGGATTCAAGATTCCCAACACTCAGAATATCATTATTCCATGGGATTTTGAGACGGGAACTGGAGGATTAGAAATTCCTGACACCTCAAATGTGGTTATTCCATGAGAATTTGGTGGGAATTTGGTAGGGCATATGGGGATTCTAAATTCCTTACACCTCAAATGCCATTATTCCATGGGAGTATGGGACAGGAACTGGAGGATTCCATGGGAATTAGTGAGGGGAATTGGAGGATTCTTAGTTTCCTACCCCCTGATTGCTGTAATTCCAAGATTTTGGTGGGAATTTAAGAGGGCATATAGAAGATTTGAAAATCCCAGTGCATAGAATGCTGCTATGCTATGGGGATTTGGGAGGCAACCTGGAGGATTCCAAATTCTTAATACCTGGAATGCCTTTATTCCAGGGTTTAGGTGGGAATTTGGGAGAGGAAATGGAGTATTCGAAATTCCCAGAGTTTGAAGTGTGGTTATTCCATGGGAATTGGCAGGGGAACTGGAGGATTTCAACTTCAAATTGATTTGGCATGTGGTTAATTCCATGGTTTCAGTGGAAATTTGGGAGGAGACCTGGAGGACTCTAAATTCCCAATGTTAGGAATGCTGTAATTTCAAAGACTTAGTTGGAATCTGGGAAGAAGGCAGGAAATTTGGGAGGGATGCAGAAGGACTGTAAATTCACAATGCCTGGAATGCAGTTATTCAGTGGGAATTTATGAGGGGAACTGGAGGGCTCAAAATACCCTAAACTGGGAATGCTGTAATTCCATGGGGATTTGGGTGGGGAAGTGGATTATTCTAAATTCCTGAGAACTGGAATGCTGTTGTTCCATGGAATTATGATAGGAGTTTGTGGCAGGTGAATGGGGGATTCTAAATTCCTGACATCCGGAATGACATTATTCCATGGGAAATGGGGAGGGCATCTGGAGGACTCCAAATTCCTGACACACTCCCTGGGAAATTGGGAGGGGAACTGAAGAATTCTAAATTCCCCATGCCTGGGAGGCTGTTATTCCATGGGAATTTGGTAGAGCATACAGACAATACGAAGTTTCGAACTTCTGGAATGCTGTTATTACATGGGAATTTGGGAGGAAAAATGGAGGATTCAAAATTCCCAGTGTCCAGAATGCTGTAATTCCATGGTCTTTGTGGGAATTTGGGAGAGGGGCTGGAGGATTCTCAATTCCTGACACCTGGAATGTTGCTATTGCTTGGGAATTGGGTGGAAGTTTAGGAAGCCTTATGAGAGATTCTGAATTCCTGATTCCCGGAATGCCATTATTCCGTGGAAGTATGGGAGGGGAACTGGAGGATTCTCAATTCCTAGCAGTTCTCAACTGGTAAATTCAAGATTCCCAACTCTCAGAACATCATTATTCCATGGGAATTTGGGAGGGGAACAAGAGGATTCTCAGTTCCTAGCACCTGGAATGCAGTTATTCCATGGTAATTTGGTAGTAATTTGGGAGGGGAACTGGTGGATTCTCAATTCCTGACAACTGCAATGCTGTTATTCCATGGGAATTTGGTGTGAATTTGGGAGAGCATATGGTGGATTCAAAATTCCTGACACCCAGAATGTCATTATTCCATGAAAAATTGGGATGGGAAATGGAGGATTGTCAATACTGGACACCTGGAATGCTCTTATTCCGTGAGGATTTGGGTGCAGAGCTGAAAGATTCCAAGTATCTGACGCCCATAATTCTGTTATTCCCTGGGAATTGGGAAGGGGAAGCGGAGAATTATAAATTCCCAATGCCTGGTATGCTGCAATTCCATGGCAATTTCAGAGGGCATACAGATGGTTGAAAATGCCTAACATCTGGAAACCCATTATTGCATGGGAAATTGTGAGAGGAGCTGGAGGATTTTAAATTCTGGATACCTGAATGCCTTTATTCCATAGGAATTTGGGTGCAGACCTGAAGGATTCCAAATTCCTAGCACCTGGAATGTCTGCTGTAATTTCTTCGTATTGGTGACAGTCTGGGAGGGAAGCAGTAGGAGTCAAAATTCTAACTGTCTGGAATGCCATTATTCCATGGGAATTTCTGAGGAGAACTGGAGGGTTCAAAATTCCCAAAACTGGGAATGCTGTAATTCCATGGGAATTTGGGATTGGAACTGGAAGATTCTCAATTCCTGACACCTAAAATGTAGTTATTCTTTGGCATAATGGTGGGAACTGGGGAGGGTGTATGAAGGATTCTAAAGTCCCAACACATGAAGTGCCGTTATTCCATGAAAAAACTGGGGGGGGAACTGAAAAATTTTCAATTCCTGACATCCAGTATTCCATTGGGATGCTGTAATTGCGTGAAAATTTGGGAGTGGAACAGGAGGATTCCAAATTCCCAATGCCCAGAATGCTGTAATTCCATGGTCTTGGTGGGAATTTGGGAGGGGAGCTGGAGGATTCTCAGTTCCTGACACTTGGAATGTTGCTATTGCTTGGGAATTGGGTGGAAGTTTGGGAAGCCTTATGAGGGATTCTAAATTCCTGACACCCGGAATGTCATTATTCCATGGGAGTATGGGAGCAGAACTGCAGGATTCTCAGTTCCTGACAGCTGGAATGTAGATATTCCATGGGAATATGGCTGGAATTTGAGAAGGCTATGGGGGATTCTAAATTCCTGACACCTGGAGTGCCATTATTCCATGGGAAATTGGGAGGACATCTGGAGAATTCTAAATTCCTAATGCTAATTCCGCAAATTCCTAATGCTGCAAATCCATGGGAATTTTGTGGAGAGGGAACTGGATGTGTCCAAACTATCAATGCCAGGACTGCCTCTATTCCATGAGAATTTGGGAGGGCATACAGATGGTTTGAAATTCATGATGCCTGGAATCCCACTTTTCCATGGGAATTTGGGAGGGGAACTGGAGGGCTCAAAATTCCCAATGCCCAGAGTGCTGTAGTTGCTTGAGAATTTTGTGGGATTTTGGAACAGCTTATGGGGGATTCTAAATTCCTGATACCCGGAGTGCCATTATTCCATGGGATATTGGGAGCAGAACTGGAGGATTCCAAATTCTCGATGCCCATAATTCTGTTATTCCCTGGGAATTTGGAAGTAGATCTGGAGAATTCTAAATTCCTATTGCCTGGGATGCTGCAATTCCATGGGAATTTGTGAGGGGAACTGGAGGATTTCAAATTCCCCATGGCCGGACTACCTTTATTCTGTTGGAATTTGGGAGGGCACATGGATGACTCGAAATTCCTGACTCCTGGAATCGCTGTTTTCCATGGGAATTTGGGAGAGGAACTGAAGGATTCCAAATTCCCAATTCCTGGAATCCTGTAATTTCATTGTTCTGGTGGGAGTTTGGTAGGGGAGGTGGAGGACTGATAATTCCCGCCACATGACATGCAGTTATTCCTTGGGAATTTTGTAGGATTTTCTGGCACCTTATAGGGGATTCTAAATTCCTGTCACCCGGAATGCCATTATTTCAGGGGAGTATGGGTGGGGAACTGGAGGATTGAAGATTCCCTACACGTAGAATACCATAATTCCATGGGAATTTTGGGAGAGCATCTGGAGAATTTTAAATTCCCAATGCCCGGGATGGTGCAATTCCATGGAAGTTTGTGGGGGAAAGTGGAGTTTTACAAACTATTGATGCCCGGACTGCCATTATTCCATGGGAATTCTGGATGGCACATAGACAATTCGAAATTCACGATGCCTGGACTCCACTTTTCTAAGGGAATTTGGGCGGGGGGGGGGGGGGGGGGGGGATGACTGGAGGGTTCAAAATTCCGAAGGCCCAGAATGCTGTAATTTCATGGTTTTGGTGGGAATTTTTAGGGGGAGGTATAGAAATCTCAATTCCTTACACTTGGAATGCTATTATTCCTTGGGAATTTTTTTTGGAATTTGGCACGGCTTATGGGAGAGTCTAAATTCCCAACACCGAGAATGCAATTATTCCATGGCATATTCCATGCATTATTCCTTGGGAGGGCAACTGGAGGTGCCAAAAGTCCCAACACACAGAATACCATTATTCCATGGGAATTTGGCGGGGGACCTGGAGGATTAGAAATTCCTGACACCTGGAATGCTGTTATTCTATAGGAATTTAGTGGGAATTTAGTAGGGTGCAAGGACAATGCTAAATTCCTGACACCCAGCATACCATTATTCCATGGGAATTTGGGAGGGCAACTGAAATCCTCTCAATTCCTGATGTCTGGAATGATGTTACTCCATGGGAATTTGGTTGCGGAGCTGGAAGATTCCAAATTCCAGATTCCCAGAATGTCATAGTTCCAACTGTAATTTGGGTGGGGAACTGGAGGATTCTAAATACCTGACACCTGACTTCTGTTATTCCCAAGGAATTTGGAAGGGGAGCTGGAGGATTCCAAATTCTCCATACCTGGAGTGCCATTATTCTCTGGAAAATTTTGTGGGGAGCTGCAGGATTCCAAATTCATGACGCTATGAATGCTGTAATTCCAAAGTTTTGCTGGGAATCTGGAAGGGAAGCAGGAGGATTCAAAATTCTCACTGCCAGGATTCCATGGGAATTTGAGAGGAGAAGTGGAGCTTTCAAAATTCCCAATCCTGGGAATGCCATAATTCCAGAGGAGTATGGGAGTGGACCTTAAGGAATCTGAATTCCTGACACTTCGAGTTCTGTTATTCTTTGGGGTTTTGGGTGGGAATTTGGAGGGTGTAGGAGGGATCTTACATTCCCAACTCCCGGAATGCCATTATTCCATGCGATAATGAAAGTGCAACTGGAGGATTCTCAATTCTCGTCCCCAGAATGCTCTTTTTCCATGGGGGTTTGGGTGCTGTCCTGGAGGGTTCCAAATTTCTGATGCCCAGAATTGTGTTGTTCCCTGGGAATTTGGGTGGGGAACTGGAGAATTCTAAATTCCTAATACCCAGGATGCTGGATACCCATGGGAATTTGTAGGGAAAGAGGGGAATTCTGAATACCCCATGCCTGGAAGACTGTCATTCCATGGGATGTCTTCTGAGGATCTGGAGGAGTCTAAATTCCTGACACCGAGAATGCTGTAATTCTGTAATTTCAGTAGGAATCTGAGAGGGAAGCAGGAGGATTCCAAATTCTCGATGCCCAAATCGCCGTTCTTCCATGGGAATATGTGAGGGGAACTGGATGGTTCAAAATTCCCATAACTGGGAATACCATTATTCCGTGGGAATTTGGGAGTGGAACTGAAGGATTCTCAATTCCTGACACCTGGAATGCTGTTATTCTTTGGGGTTCTGGTGGGAATTTGGGAAGGGAGCTGGGGCATTCTAATTTCCTGATACCTGGAAAGCCCTGATTCCATGGGAAATTGGCTGCAGTGTTGGAGGATTCAAAATTCCCAGTGTCCAGAATGCTGTAATTCCATGGTCTTTGTGGGAATTTGGGAGGGGGACTGGAGGATTCTCAATTCCTGACACCTGGAATGTTGCTATTGCTTGGAATTGGGTGGAAGTTTGGGAAGCCTTATGGGGGATTCTAAACTCCTGACTCCCGGAATGCCATTTTTTCCGTGGGAGTAGGGGAGTAGAACAAGATGATGCTCAATCCCTAAAACCAGGGAACTAGTTATTCTATGGGAATACGATCGGAATTTGAGCAGGCTATGGGGCATTCTTATTTCCTGACACCCGCGTGCCATTTATGCATGGGAAATTGGGAGGGCATCTGGAGAATTCTCAATTCTTAAGGGGCAGGATGCTGCAATTCCATGAGAATTCGGAGGGGAACGGGAGATGTTGAAACTTCCAATGTCCAAACTCCTGTTATATCATGGAAATTTGGGATGGAACATGGACAGTTCGAAGTTCATGATGCCTGGAATCTTTCTTTTCCATGGGAATTTGGGAGTGGAACTAGAGGGTTCAAATTTTCCAAGGCCCAGAATTCTGTAATTCCACTGGAGTCTTGGGAGTGGAACTGGAGGTTTCTCAATTCCTGACACCTGGAATGCTGTTATTTTTAAGGATTCTGGTGGGAATTTGGAGGGCCTACAGCGATTCTACATTCCCGACACCCGGAAATGCCATTATTCAATGGGATATTGAGACTGAAACTGGAGGATTCTCAATTCCTCAGAGCCGGAATGCTGTTCTTCCATGGGGGTTTCGGTGTGGCACTGGAGGGTTCTAAATACCCAATGCCTAGAATGCTGTAATTCCTGGTGTTTGTGGGAATTTGGGAAGGGAGCTGGAGGGTTCTCAATTCCTGACGGCTGCAATGTTGCTCTTCCTTGGGAATTGAGTGGGATTTTGGGATGCTTTAGGGGGGATTCTAAATTCCCTAAAAGCGGAATGGTGTTATTGCATGGGAGTATGGGAGTTGAATTGGATGATTCTCAATTCCTGATGCCTGGAATATCATTATGCCATGGGAATATGTTTGGAATTTGAGAAGACTGGGGAATTCTAATTTCCCAACACCGGGATTTGGGTGCAGAGCTGGAGGATTCCAAATCCCTGACACCCAGAATTCTGATATTCCCTGGGAATTTAGAAGGGGAACTGGAGGATTCCATATTCTCCATACCTGGAATGCCATTGTTCTCTGGGAATTTGTGTGGGGAGCTGCAGGTTTTCAAATTCCTGATGCGTGAATGCTGTAATTCCACAATTTGAGAGGGAATCTGAGAGGCAAGCTAGAAGATTCAGAATTCTATCTGCCAGGATTTCTGTTAATCCATGGGATTAAAATTATGAAAACCGGGAATGCTGTAATTCTACGGGAGTCTGGGAGTAGAACTGGGGGATTCTCAATTCCTGACACCTGGAATGCTGTTATTCTTTGGGATACTAATGGGAATTTGGAGGTCGTAGGGGTGATTCTCAATTCCCGACACCCAGAATGCCATTATTCCATGGGAATATGATTGGAATTAGAGAAGGCGATGGGGGATTCTAAATTCCTGACACCTGACATGCTATTATTCCATGGGAAGTTGGGAGGGCACCTGAAGATTTCTAAATTCCTAATGCCCAGGATGCTGCAAATCCATGGGAATTAGAGAGTGGGGGAGGGGGTCTGGAGGGGTCCAAAATGTCGATGCCTGGACTGCTGTTATTCCATGAGAATTTTGGAGGGCACATGGAGAATTTGAATTTCATGATGCCTGGAATCCTATTTTTCCACGGGAGGGAAACTGGAGGGTTCAAAATTCCCAACACACAGAATACCATTATTCCATGGTAATTTGGGAGTGGAATTGGAGGACTGAAAATTCCTGAAATCTTGAATGCTTTTATTTGATGGGAATTAGGGGGGAATTTGGTAGAGCGTACAGAGTGCTAAATTCCTGACACCCAGCATGCCATTATTCCATGGGAATTTGGAAGGACAACTGAAATCCTCTCAATTCCTGATGTCTGGAATGCTGTTACTCCACAGGAATTTGGTTTCGAAGCTGGAAGATTCCAAAATCATTGATACCCAGAATGCCATTATTCCAGTTGCAGTTTGGGTGGGGAACTGGAGGATTCCAAATCCCTGACTCAGAATTCTGTTACTCTCTGGGAATTTGGAAGGGGAACTGGCGAATTCTAAATTCCCAATGTCGTGGCAGATATAATTCCATGGGAATTCGGGAGGGGAACTAGATGATTCTACTTTCCCCCTGCCTGATACGCTTTTATTCCATGGGCAATTGGGAGGGCATATGGAATATATGAAATTTCTGATGCCTGGAATGCCATTATTTCAAGGGAATTTGGATTGGGAACTGGAGGATTCTTATTCCTTACAGCTAGAATGTTGCTATTCTTTGGGAATTGGGTGAAATTTTAGGTTGTTAAAATTGCTAAAATGCAATTTTTAAATTGCTAAAATTTAGGTTGGGGGGTTCTCAATTCTCGACACCCAGAATGCTGTTATTCCCTGGGGAATTGAATGCAAAGCTGTAGGATTCCAAATTACTGAGAGCCAGAATCGTGGTTTTACCTGAAAATTTGGAAATGCAACTGGAAGATTCCAAATGTCTGACTCCAGGAATGCTGTAATTCCATGGTTTCGGTGGGAATCTGGGAGGGAAGCAGGAGCATTCAAAATTCTTGCTGCCAGGATTTCCATTATTCCATGAGAATTTCTGAGTGGAACAGGAGAATTCTGTATTTATATTGACTGGCATGCCAGAATTCAATGGGAATTTGAGAGGGGAAGAGGAGGATTTCAAATACCTATCTCTGGAAGAGTGTCATTCCATGGGAAGATTTGTGAGGATCTGAAGGATTCTAAATTCCTGACGCCAGGAATGCAGTTGTGAAAAACACGTTTCACTGTTTTGGGAGAATAAAAAGGTTTAATAAAAAGACAATAGGAGACATGCATAAAGCAAAGGGTTAAAATCGCCGGGTGCTTGGCATGCTGCCGAGAGCACACCGCTGCTTCGGGAACACCCCTTTAAATACGTTTTACAATCCATCCCTTTGTTACATATTCATAGACCTTCATGCATAGTCAGCTGTTTCTGGGAACTGTTTAGCATGGCCACTCCTTGGGTCCGCCTTTTTAGAGCGTGCGTGTTTCTTGGCTTGTGGTTTTATTCTTCTCCTTATCCCTTTTAATTTGGGTGGTGGTCGCAGCCAGTGATTGTTGATAATTGTCTTGTCAGCTGCAGGGTCCCCATCACATGTTCACGGGCTGTTATCTTTGACTAAGCGGGTAGTTTAAGCATACTATCTCTAAAAAACTTATGTCTGACTTTTACTATTAACCAAGACTATATACCTATAGAAATGCTATTTTAACATTATACATATAACATTTATCCCAATACTTGCACAGAGCCAACAAAATGTCATGCATTTATAACAAGACCCCCGTCTGCATTTTTACATGTCATTTGGCTTGAGGAATATTCCTTGTTTTCTAGTCTCCTTTTTTTCTTGTTTTCCTCATAGATCCTTTTTGCTTCCTTCAAGGGGCCTTTTATACCTTTTTGTTCCTTTAACTCCATGAACTTTTGTGTTGTTCCAGATGTAGCCAATTTTGGGTCCACAGGCATTGTTGCATCTTGCATGCCTTGAACCCGGCTGGTGATCAGCTGAATAAAGCAGGGGATCAGTCAAGGAAGAGAGATCAAGCCGGTTGTAGCACATGAAAGGAGGAAGCCCAGCTGCTTCCACCATTCAATTCCCAATACATTGTCCCACCAGCTAGTGTTTAGCCTTGATTCCCATTTTTGTACTGGTACATGAGCTGTTTTTCTGACATCATTGACTATATCCAGTACAGCATCCCCATTGTCACCTATCTTCAAACAACAATCTGATATATTAAATTTTCCACACACACCTCCTTCTTCTGCCAGCAAGTAATCTAAAGCCAGTCTGTTGTGATACACTGCAGCCCTTGTTTGACTTTGTTAGTTCGCTATTAATTCCATTGCTGGACCAGTTTTGTTTGTTATTACCTCTACCAGTGCCTGGAGCCTTGTAATGTGATTTAACTTGTAAATTGGAGTTTGGTACCCCAGCTCCCATCTTGTGCCCATATGTTTCAATTATGGGAAGGGAGTTCAGGGTATGCTCTTTCCCCACATATCCAAAATAAGCCATCAGATGCTTTCCAATAATTATTCGTTTGTTGAGTTATGTTTTCCCAAAATTTGGATATTTCTGGGATTCCATAGTAAGGATTTTTGCCTGTATCATTACATTGAAAAAGTCTTAATTCTGTCATTATATGCACACTTTTCCCTTTTTGTTTCTCCCTGGGCCCAATACTGGGTTGGTTCCCCTGGGATTCACCACATCAATGTTCCATTACTCTCTTTGTATTTCTTACAAGGAGTATTTCCTACTTCTTTATGAAAATTTTTCCCAGTGCAGCAGAGACATTCTTTCCCTATCACTGTTGAACTTAAAATCCACCCTTCTGGTCCCCTTCCCCCCTTGGTATTTGTCTGATTCGACTTTAGCAGTTCAATTTGACCTGAGCTGTTGCTTTTCCATGGCCATTCTTCTGACATGAGAGACCCCACAGTCCCAGCAGTTAGTTACGTTAAGCTCTTTACTTATTCCTTCTCCTAGTTCTACAAATTGGTTCTTTCCCAGTCTTGAGATATTTATCTATTCTTCCAGTTGCTTTTCAAGTTTTGCATACAAATGTTGAAGTGAAATTGGTACAACTTTAGGCAGTGGTGCTATTTTTCCTTTACATTTATTAATTATTCTTTTACCAAATCTTGAGCCTTACTGTTAATGATATATGTAAAACAAATCCATTTCTCTCTTTTGGACATGCATTTTCCAATTTGTCATCACTTATTCCAAGGTTTTCTGCAATCCAATATTTTTCCCATTGTGTTCACCAGTACTTAATTTGGATGGGTTGTAACAGTGGCTGTTGGCATGGGTGTGTGTAATAAGGAAAGAGCCTCGGTGTCTCTCCATGTGCAGCTTCCAGCAGCATCTGTAACATGGCCCTGCCAACCTCCCGACGGGGAAAAGGCAAAAATGAGTGACAGAAAAAGGAATAACAGAGGTCTGGTGTGGCTTATACCTGCACCTCCCATGCCTGTGGGGTTGCAGCCCACAGCAGGTGTTATGATCTTCTCAGTGGCAGATACAGGGGCCAATCTGGCCTTGCCCTCTATTTCCTTGTCTCTTGCTGGTTTTGACACTCCTTAGCTGTAGATTGTTGCTGTTTCCCCAGCTCGGGCATTTCCCAGTCAACAGGTATTAGTAACTCCCATCCACGAAATAAAGTTACTATTTTAGTGGTTCTTAATTTTATCTGGATAGGGACAAGATTTGGTATTCAGAACTTCTTATAATGAGATTGCTAATTTTATGTCTTACAATATCAGTTTTATAATTTAGACCTTTTATACTTAATGCATTGAGTATGTTCAGTGTTTAGAACGAGTCAGACAGGATATACCGTGTGGCATTGATGGAAGTTGTCATTTGGGTCCTCCCAGTTTGTCACCAACTGTTCCTCTCTGAAGAGTCAGTTTAGTGTCACCAGGTTCAGATGTTTTATTCCACTCTTTAGGTTTCTCCACAGCTCCTTTGATTCTGCTGCCGTGGATCCACCCGTGTTCCCTGCTCCAGACAGCGGCTTCAGTTGTCAGCAGTACCTGAAAAGGACCTTCCCATTGTGGGGTTAAAGATTGTTCTTTCCATGTCTTTACCACTACCCTGGACATTTTGGATTCTAAAATCTAGAGGTGTGGTTTGAGGGATTATTCCTTTTAATTGCAAATTTTCAAGGGTTGTTGCAGTTGTGTTGATATATCCTTTAACACTCTTTTCCCCTAATTCATAAGTGGCAGTTTCATGTTGGGTGGTCAGAAAAGAGTGACCCAAACCTCATTTCATAAGGTGACACTCCTAGGTCAGACCTGGGTTGTTTTGGGATCCTCAGTAGAGCCAAAGGTAAACATTTCACCCAGGACATCTGGGTTTCAACCATTAATTTTGTTAGAGTTCTTTTTAAAGTCTGTTTTTTTCTTTCTACCTGGCCCAAACTTTGTGGATGCCATGGTGTGTGTAATTTCCACTTTATTCCCAAAGGTTGAATTATCTGCTGTAGGACTTTTGATGTAAAATGTGTTCCTGTGTCTGAGTTTATTCTATTAACCATTCCATACCTGGGAATAATTTGTTCCAAAAGGGTTTTACATACCACATTAGCTGTGGCTCTGACAGTGGGAACAGCTTCCACCCATTGAGTTAGATGATCTGTTATTACTAATAAAAACTTCCATCTCTGTACTTGAGGAAGTTCAGTGAAGTCACCTTGAATACTTTGAAATGGTCGGAGTGTGTGGTCCCAGCTGGTGAGTGTTGATAATTGTCTTGTCAGCTGCAGGGTCCCCATCACATGTTCACAAGCTGTTATTCTTGACTAAGCAGGTAGTTTAGGCTTACTATCTCTAAAAAACTTATGTCTAACTTTTACTATTCACCAAGAATATATCCATATAGAAATGCTATTTTGACATTATACATATAGCATTTATCCCAATACTTGCAAAGAGCCAACAACATGTCATGCATTTGTAACACAAATATATTTCCTGTCAGCTCTAAATACCCCTCCCCCCTTCAAAAAACCCACCCAGGATATTTGGTGCGAGCTCCCCCTCCCCGGGCACCTGCGGGATGCGGGGGGCGATGGTCTGGGGGCGAAGGAGCTGCGGATACAGAGAGCGGGGAACGCACGTGGTGCCTCCTCTCGATCCTCCTTATCCTTCCTCCTCCTTCTCCCCTTCCTCCGACCCTCTGGCAGCGTGGCCGGGCCGGCACACGAAGGGAAAACGCCTGGTGACCCCCCCAAAACCATCTGGGGGGAGCGGACCTTTTAAGGTGCAAATATGAAAGAGGTGGGAGGGGGGGACAGCGGGAAGTGGGACCCACTGAGGGTCCCCCAGTTAACCCCAGGACCCCCAAGCCCCGTCCCAGCCCCCCCAGTTCCCTCCGCACCCCCGACTGAGTGGGGGGCTCAGCCCAGGACCCGTCGTCGTTCGGGGCTCCCCCGAGTGCAGCGAACGGGAGAGTTCCCGGCTCGGAGCGGCCCCAGCACAGGAGGGGATCCTGTCCCTCTGTGAGGACGTTTAAGGCTATTCAGGTCCATTTGAACAGGAGTTTTTCTATTTTCACGGTTCTTTTGGGGGGGGGATCCCACCACTACAAGGGTGCTTTTTCGTCCCCATATTAGGGTTTTTTTTGGGGCCACAGCCCCAAAGCCCCGTTTTAACGGGGGATCATGACGGCGGCGGAACCGGGGTCGGGCTTGTCCCGGTTTTGCTCACTCAACGCGCGAGAAGGCGGAGTGACGGCAGAATCAGCCAATCGCAGCGAGGGGCGGGCTCTGTGCGCGATCTTTTCCCCGCGCTCCGCCATTGCTCGGAACCCTCGCCTGAGGAGCGGCTCCGGCGCTGGGCCCGGCCCGGGCATCGGGCCAAGGAGCCGCTGCTGCCCTGAACCGCCGGGAGCTCGGGGTGAGCGGGAGCTGAGGGCGCTGGGAGCTGGGAGTGAGTCTGGGATGGAGCCGGGACCCACCTGGAGCCCCGGCAGGAGTCCGAGCCGGGCAAGGGATGTTTGAGAGAGGCCCCGGGGCTGAGCGGGAAAATTCACGTGGCCAGAGGTTTGTGTGCACAAAGGAGACAGAGGAGTCCTGTAAAAGTGACTTTATTAATGAACAAAGGGAGAGGCTGTGGGCATTTGTCATGCTGTCTCTAGAACGCAGCCTCCTTTTTACCCTCATTTTCCGAGCTGCATCTCCCTCTCCCTTTCCCGAAAAAAGAAAAAGATACTTGGAAGGTTCAGGTTTCCCGATCTGCCTGCTGCGTGTCCTCCTTATTATGCACCCCTCCTTTAGTATAACATCCGATTTTCGTGGCTCTGTTGAGTGTTTCTCCTTTTCAAAGTTCAGGAATTGAGCAGGATCTTGGGTGAGCAGCAGTCTGTGTGAATTAATAACATTTTCTGAAAGTGAAGATTTCTCCCATTGCTTTCTCATGTGCAAGTTTCTGTCCCTATCCCCAAGGCAATTTCACTCACTGGCCCTGTATTTTTCTTCCTGGGTGTTTCTTGATTTTGGGATTATTCTCAGTCCCTCACTCCCTGTCCTTCTGTAGCCGTGTCCAGCTCAGGAGGCCTGGCTGCCACCTGCATCCCCTTGCTCAGCTGCTGAATGAGCTGCACTCAGCAAGGTGTCTGCATGGGAAAAAGATGAGAGTTGCTGCAGCACATCAGAGGAGGAACAGCATTCGTTTAACCCATGGTCTGCCAGGGAAGCACAAAAACGTGTCCCATTGCCATTCTTTCCCTGTTTGGACTGGTGCATGATGTACTTTCTTGTTTCCTTTGTGACCTGTTTTACCAGTTTTCAGTTATCATCTATTTGGAAACAGCAGTTGGAGTCACTTAATTTTCCACAAACTTCTCCTCCTTCTGTGAATAGGTAATGTGATTCCATCCCATGGTGAAATGTCTTGTTCTTCATTTCCCTGGATTTGTCAGCAGGAAGATCAGGAGCTACAGGTGCCCAATTGATTGTTATTTTGAGGACTGATAATATATTCCTTAGTACATATAAGGAATAGCAATAATCATAATAATAGCAGTAATAACAGCAACAACTTCAGCAATAATAATAGTATGAATATTAATCATAATAGTAAGAATGAGAATAATATTTCGTTTTTAATCTACTTATGCTGCACAAAATATTGGTGGATATTTTTTCTCCTCATGTGAATTCATTAAGGTTCCCAGGGTCTGGTCCATGGTGTTATAGGATTTGTTCTGGTGTCTTTCTATCTTTTCCCCATTTTTGAGCACTCCCTCCAGCCAGGTCTGCATCAGTTGACCATGTTTTTCTAATGAAATTATCAAATACTTGATCTCTCAGCTGATTTGTCTAGACTAGCAAGCACAGCCCAGTGCTCTAATACACCCTATGTAACACCTCACATGTTGGAGTGGGGAGAGGGATGATTCTCCCCCACTTTTTTTAGTAAAATTTTCACAAGGTTCTCCATTTGCTGTTTTGCTTTGCAATTTAACCAATTTTTGTTGCAGTTAACTATCCTCACTATGGGCTCTGTGTGCTGGATATAAAACCTCATTAGGTGGCATCATGTGGTCTGGCTTGCCCTGGTTCAGGTGGCACGTGGTCGTGGCTATATTTCTCCCATTTGCAGACCCTGATCTAAACAGGGGCCCTTGAACTAAGGCTGCTGTGGCTGTGTTGGGGGTTGGGGTTTGTTCCCTTCCTTTTTCTCTCTGTGGAATTTTCCCTGTTATGGTGCTAAGGAAGCTGGTTGTGCTGCACCCTAGCTCATGATGGCAAGTGACAGAAGAGATGGGGAGTAGCTGGGCAGGGTCTGGCCCTTGTGCTCGCCGGTGGGGTCAGAGGAAGATGTCTGGGGGCTGCTCACTTCCACCCCCGCCATCCCAACACCAGGAGCCAGGTTCTCTGCTGTGGGACACTGCACTGCTGCCTGCCCCACTCCAGCTGCTGCCTCTGCACATGCAGCTGAGTGCCACAACCCCTGTGGTGAGCGGGGAGTCCTTCCTCCATCCCTTCTCCCACCTGGGACATTGCTGACATTGTCCCAGCCTTCCACAGCTGCGTGGGACCTGCCCTGTGCCCACCACTGGCACTGAGCACAGGAAAAGTGTCTGTGGCCAAAAAGGACTGGAGCTGAGTTGCTGTTCTGTTTGTTGTTCATTTTCATAGCTGCTGTTGTTTTAGTTTGTCTGGTTAGATATATTAGTAAAGAGCTGTTACTCCTACCCCCATATCTCTGCCTGAGGGCCCCTGATTGCAAAATTATAACAATTAGGAGGGAGAGGGTTTACATTCTCCATCCTGGAAGGAGCTCCTGCGTTTCTTGGCAAATCCCTGTCCTCCAAACCGGGACAGATTTTGGTGCCCAGACAGTGGGGCCTGAGGGCATTGAGAGCAGGGTGAAAAAAGGAATAACAGTTCTTGACTTACCTAAGGTTTTGTGTTAGGAGGCACCATGTTGTCCAGGTTAATCTGGCTTGGGCTCCATGTGATCACAGGTACATCTCTCCCATTTGCAAGCCCTTATTTGAACATTTGTCCTCTCACCAAAACTACTGTAGCTAATATTCAGTTCGTTTGGTGGGTTGATCAGGTGAGGCACTGATGGATTTTTAACTTCCTCTGGAATATAGTCATGTGGATCTAGAGGTATCACACTCTAACTGTGTGGTTTTGGAGTTACTTCAATAATGGCACTTACTGTGAGGAAGTGACAGCAGGGGAAATCTTCCCCCAACCCATCACCCAATTTTTTCAGTCCACCCCAGCAGTTTTCAAGGAGTTCAGATCCACTTTAAATGCTAATGATATCACACAGTGGCTGGTGTTGCTGATAGGACTGTTCTATTTAGCATTCAAAGATAAGGGGGGATTGACTGGGATAACAACCCTGATACCTAACCCAGGAAATAGGGATGCTGCCCTAAAGCCTGATGCTGCCCCAGAGCCAGACCCAGCCCCAGAGACCAGGGATGCTACCCCAGGCCCTGACCATGCCCCACAGCCCACCTGGAGCTGGATGGGGGTTCTAGTGAAGGAGATGGGCGAGATGCTGAAGGAGCACTTTTCCTCAGCTGGTGAGAAACCCTAAACCCTCCCCCTGCTTTAAAGAGGGAGAGTCTGATGGTGCTGCAGTGCCGTGATCCTCCCCACTCTGACCATTCTTCTGGCTACCTCTGAGTCAGAGATGGAGGGAATTTGGCACAGAGAAAGCAAAAGACCAAGGAAGTTCTTCTTCCCAGGATAATCCAAGCTTTATTCCTGAAGGGGTCCAGGGGAAAAAGAGGGCAAAGAAAGGAGTGGTGAGGAATTTCAAATCTTAGGTCAGGGGAGGGGAAACCGAGTTGCAGCCAGTGGGGCTGACCTGGTGGGGAGGGGCTAAGGGGGCTAACCAACTTCACATAATTTAGTGCAGTACAGTACAAAACATGCAGTGAAATACAACATCTCCCCATTTTTTCTTTAACAAAGTTAAAAGGAATGCATCAGGTTTTCTCTAAAAGGAAAAACAAACATTTTTAAAGCATGCTAAAAGTCTCTGTATCTGCCGGAATGTAGCCACATCTTGGGTAGATTTTCTGTCCTCTTTCCAGTGGCGTCTTCTTTTTGAAGCAGTGGCTGCTTGCTTATCCCCTTCTGCCAGAGCTGGATGCTTGGGGACAAAAGGTTTCACCCACTTCTGGGGAATCCACCGAGGGCCCGAGGGAGTGGCTACGCATGCATAACCCAGCCCCAGGTAACAAAGTCACAGGGACCTTTGGTTTCCCAAGTTTCTGGGTCCCTAATCAAGGCTGGTGCACAGTGGGACAATTTGAACTGATTACCACTGTTAAAGTGATGTACCACAGGTGGACTCATATTTTCAAATGAGCAATTTAGAAAATTGATAGTAAACATGGCTTTGCAGAGCTTCTGCTGTGAAGACATCCACACATTTGAACTGCTCTGTCTTTCCAGGACCTGTTTGGGTGTCTGATGGGCACGCTCGATCACACCTTGGCCTGTGGGGCAGTGGGGGATGCCAGTTTTATGTTCCACTCCCCACGGCTGGACAAACTCTAGGAACTTCTTGGATGCATATGCTGGGCCATTATTGCTTAATTTCCCTAGGGATCCCCAGCACTGAAAAGGCTTGCACTAGGTGTTCTTTGGCATGCACAGCCTTTTCTCCTGTGTGAGCAGAGGCATAAACTGCACCTGAATATGTGTCAATGCTTACATGAATGTATTTGAGGCGACCAAAAGTGGGAATGTGTGTGATGTCTGTTTGCCACACTTTACAGCTGTCAAGGCCCTGGGGGTTTAATCCCATACCCAGTGATGGCATGGCCTGGAGCTGGCAGCTGGGACAGGTGGCCACAATGGCTCGAGCCTGACTCCGTGTTTACAGGAACTGATGGATCAGACCTGGCCCATTCTGATGGTATTGCTGGTGGCTAGCTGGGGCAGGCAGGGAGTCTGCCTTATCCTCCTGCAATCTCACCTGGTAAATCAGTGTGTGACCTCACATGCATCACATGGAATGGATGCTCACAATGTGAAGCTAAATAAATTAGTTTTGAAAACAATCTGGAGATGCTCATTCTCAATGTCTTTGAGAACTGCCTGCTCCGCTCTGGACACTACCCCTGTGTAAGAGTCGGTCTGAAGTTTCTCTGATCTGCCTCAGAACCATCATCAGAGACTGGGCCCTGAGATTGCACCACTTGCCCTGAACCAGAGCTCCGGCCTGGCTGAGGTGGATGCTTGTGGGCCAAGGACTGTTTGTAGCTGTGCCTGGTGCTTGTCATGGGATGCTGAAGGGTGCTGGTTATTGCACCCTGTCCCTGCTCCTGGGTCATGGGGCTACCATCTCCACACACAATAGTCCATAAATCTTCCCACCTTTTGGCCAGAGGCCACTCACTTTGGAAAAGGACTATAAAAAGTAACTTTCCTAAAGAGACTTTGAGATCTCTTTCTTCCCAACGGATTGAAGACGCGTCTATTGTCAGATGGCCACAAGGATGCATCCCGTCTGTTGGTAGCTATATCCCATCCTTTCTCTCTCTCCTTTTACTTCTTTAGCTATATCCCATTGTGTGCCTCATGACCATCATCAGAGACTGAGACCCTGGACCCCACCCACTCGCTCTGGACCTGAGTTCTGGCCTGGCCAAGGTGGATGCATGCCAGGGGACTGTTTGTGGGTGTGCTTGGTGCTTGCCATGGTACACTGCTCTCGAGCAGGGTAGTGGTTATAGCATCCTGTTCCAGCACCTGTTTCTTGGAACAACAATTCCCATATACAATATTATCTCCCACCTTTTGGCCAGAGACCACTTGCTTTGGAAAAGGACTATAAAAAGTGACTTTCTTAAAGAAAACTTTGAGATCTCTTTCCCCCCAACAGATCAAAGACACATCTTTTGTTGGACTACCATGAGGACTCGTCCCATCTGTTGGTACGTATATCCCCATCCTTTCTCTCTCTCTCTCTCCCCTTTTACTTTGTTTCCTTTACCTCTTTCTCTCTGTCTTGTATCCCAAAACTGAATTCTTGGCACGCAATAAACTGCATTGCTGCTTGCTGCTGAATAAAACCTGAGTCTCTTGCTTTTTGTGTTTTGCACCCTGGGGTTGAATGAACCATCATAACTCCCGCTTGGGTTGAGTGGACCGTGACACTCCTGTGCCACAGCAATACTGGCAATGCTGTTATTGCCCCTGCCCGAGCTCTGCCGACCCACTGCCGCGCGAGCTCTGCTCCTGGCAGCCACGACCGGCCCGCCGCTATCCCCCACTACGGGGCAAGAGTTCCTGCTGCTGTTACAGCCCCACCTGGAGCACAAACCACTACCAAATTCCACGGAAACTTACAAACAAATCCACTTCAGGCTTTCTCACTGTGCCCTCGACGTCTCACAGTGTCTTACCAGTTTGCCTCTCTTACAGGTACCTGTCTACAAGTTTTAAACATGCCTTTTTATCCATATCTCCGGCAGTTCTAGTTCTGCTCGCTGGGGTGCCAGTGAGGAAAAGCAGCCCTCTTCCTAGGAAGATCCCAGGTGGATGCCCTTAAGGACAATGATTTCTGGGGATAGTCTAAATTTTCAAAGAATGTGTTTCTGGTTGCATTGTCTGTGTTCCTTTGGGTCTACTCACTAGTTTCACCTTTTCCTATTGTAAGTTAAGCTGAGTAAATATGAAATGACAATCAACTATTAAAGTTTCAGATAACTACTCCCTTCTAACTTTTAATTTTTTTCAGTATGGTAACTAAAATCTTAATTTTCTAAGATTAGTCTTTCAGGGCGATCCCGGAGCCGGGGGACCCCCGGCAGCCTGGAGGGGTGCGGGAGGTTGGTGCTGAGCGGGCTCCGGGCCCCCGAGGCTGAAAGGGGCGCTGACTTCTCCAGCTGCCCTTGGGCAGCGCCACCATCAAACCCAACACGCTCAGCCCTTGTTTTTCCCCTCCAAAGCAGGATTACCCAAACCTTGGAACAAAGAAGAAAGAGGAGGAGCGCGTGAGAAAGAGGAAGATGTCCCGGGAGCCGCAGGCAGGTGAGGAGGAAGTCAGTGCCCCTTTCCCCCTGTGTCCTGCTCCATCTCCCAGCCCAGCACGGCCCCGGCTGCAGCACAGCCCTGGGGGGATCTCCTTGCCATTCCCTGTGGCACGGAGGCAAATCCCATCCTGTCCTTGTCCTTCCTCCCCCAGACAAGGAGCTGAGCACGGACCACGGACACAGGGAGGACAAATCCCCGCGGCACAGCCTCGGGCAAGAGGCCGTTTGCAGCGGCTCCACGGCGCAGGAATGCAACGGGGAGGAAAAGCCCCGCAGATCCCGCAGCAGGAGGGGCTGCAAACGCACAGCCCGGGGATCCCAGCAGGAAAGAGCCAGCCCGGGCCAGGGAGGCGGCCGGAGCTCGGAGCTGGGGCTGCATGAGCAGCTTCACCATGGGGAGAAGCCCCACAAGTGCTCGGAATGTGGGAAGGGCTTCAGGTGGAGATCCAACCTGATCAAACACCGGAGAATCCACACAGGGGAACGGCCCTACGAGTGTGGGGAGTGTGGGAAGAGATTCAGCTGCAGCTCAAGCCTGTCTGTGCACCAGAGGATCCACACTGGGGAGAGGCCCTACGAGTGTGATAAATGCAGGAAGAGGTTTCACACCAGCTCTCATCTCCTCGAACACTATCACACTCACAGGGATGAGAGGCCTTATGAGTGTTCTGACTGCGGGAAGGGCTTCAAGCACAGCTCCACTCTCATCAGTCACCGGCGCATCCACACTGGGGAGAGACCCCACGAGTGTCCTGAGTGTGGGAAGAGCTTCTACAGGAGCTCTAACTTGACCAGACACCAACGGAGTCTCCACTGAGGGAAGCCCTGCGAGTTCCTTGAGTGTGGGAAGAGCTTCGTGCGCTGCTCCAGCTCCATCCCCATGGCAGGATCTGCGCTGGATGATCCCCCGGGACCCCCGGTGGGCAGAGCCCCCCTGAGCCCTGGTGCCTCTGATCCGTGTTGGGAAGACACCTGGCTGGGGGCTCCACACCCTCCTGGTTCCCTGTGGCCTGAATTTTCTTTGCATTTCTCTCTGACCTTCCAAAACACCCAGAACTGGGGTAAAAGGACATGCTTGGGAACATGGGGGGATCTTCCAGGGGATGTGGAGGACGCTGGTTTCCAGGGATTTAAGGCTCCTTGGGGGTTGCTCAGGGCTTTGGGTACTCCAGGCCCAGCAGCTCCAGCTGCACTGGGAGACCCTGGTGGAGGTTCTGGGGCAGCTCATCAATGACCCAATGCCCTGACACTGTCCCCATGTCCTCCTGCCCTGGCTCTGGCTGTCCCCTGTTCAGGATCCCCCTCTCCTCACTGTCAGTCCCCTTGACCCCAGCCCATTCCCATCTCACCCCACTGTCACTCCTGTCCTTCTCCCATCCCAGTACGAATTCCATTCCTGGTTTCATTCCCTGTCCATGTCTCGTATTCTCTGCCCGGTTGCCGTTCACATATTCCCAGTCCCATATTCCATGCCCAGTTTCCCTTTTTTTATCCCAGTCCTACTCCCATTCCCATAATTCCATTTCTCTATTTCCAGTCCCCTTCCCATATTTTCATTGCCAATCCTGTTCCCATATTCCCATTTCCCTTCCTTGTCTCATGTTCTTAATCCCCATCCCATATTATCTTCCCAGTTATTATTTCCATATTCCTGGTTCCTCTTTTTGCTCCCGTTCCCATGTCCCTGTCCCCATTCCCAGTTCCAATCCCAGTGCCTGTCCCCATTCCCAGTAGTTGGAATATGTAACACAGAAGCCTTTTAGAGTCCCTCCGAGAGAGAACAGAATGCAAGAATTAAATTAAAAGCATTTTCAGAAATGAATTATATTAAGCCACACCAACATGAAATAGATCTCTAAGGTTTAGTTTAAAGAAGTAGAAATATTAAGTTGCATAGATATGAAGTAGAAGTATAAATCATAGTGTGAAGTACATAGAAATATGTTTTAAATGCCCTAAAAAGAAAAAGCAGTAGAATCTCATGTAAAAACCAAACTGCAGTAAGAGCTTAAAAGCACAGCTCTAGACAGAATAAAAACACAGTAAAAATATGTTTTATATTCTTCCCATAGAACACATAGGCCACGTGCACTAGTTAGACATAAACTTTCGTATTAGAAAAACAGAATTCTAATAGGTTTAGGAGAAATGCTTCAGGTTCCTGTTTTTTAATCACTGGCAAATTTGTCAATAAAAATTCGTGTTGGAGCCAGAGCTCTCTCTTGCTCCTCTCTCGTCTCTTTCGCTTCCTCCCCCCATCATCATCATCACCACTACCACCCCGTGAGAAAGAAGAAGAGGAAGATGAAGAAGAAAAGAACAGAAGAAGAAAGGCCAGGGAGCATCTGCCTCTGGAGACTCTGCACCAGCCGCAGCTTCTACCTCTTGCAGCAGAGAGCTGCTCCTGCTTCCATCGGGACTTTATGGCAGAGAGATTGAACAGGGACTGGAGAGCCTTGGGCTCTTTGCCTTTGGAGACTGACATGCCTTGACAAGAAACAACTTTACAGCAGCCAGCAGCTGCTCTGCTCTGGGAAGATCTAAAGCCACAACCAATCCCCACAGCCGGTGCCAGTCCCGGTGCCGTTCCTGAGGGCGCCTCTGCCACGGGGGCCTGAGGGCTCCACAGCTCGGGCTGCCTGTGCCACACGAACCCTTCAGCCCTGCTGCTGCCCTTGGCCAGCTGCAGAGAGCACAAGGCTTTGGGCATTGCTCACAGCCCCCAGCTGGCCACAGCAGCCCATGCTGCCAGCAGCCCTGGGCTCAGAGCCCTCCCTCCTGCTGGGGCCGTGCAGGGGCCATGGGCCTGCCCCAGGCTCCTGTTCTGCCCCAGGAGCAAGGCTGCAGCTCCAGCCTGTGGGCCCTGGGCCGCAGCAGCCCAGGGCAGGCCCAGCTGCAGAGCTCCCAGCCTCGATGGGTTTCACTGCAGCACTGCTGAACTCTGATCCCCATCCCAAATTCTCTCTCCACTTGCTGCTTCCACACTCCCTGTCCATATTCCCATCCCCGGTCCCATTCCCAGTCCTTGTTCTGCATTGTCCCATTCTCAGTCTTGGTCTCGATCCTGTAGTCCTGGTCCCTGTCCCTTATTCCTAGTTCCCTTCCCACTTTAAGTCTTGTAGTCCAGGTCCCTGTCCCCATTCTATGTCCCAAATTCCCAATCCTTGCCTCCTTCCCATTCCATTCCCACACATGGTCCCAATCTCAGTTCCATTCCATTATTCCCATTGCCATTTCTGGTCCCTGTAAATGTTCATTGTGCCTGTCCTTTTTTCTGGTCCCATACTGGATCCCTGTTTCCACTCGGGGCCCAGTCCCTCATTCCAGGCCCCATTCTCAGTCCTAGTCTGCATTCCCGTTCCCATTCCTAGTCCCTGTCCTGTATTTCAGGTCTTGGTCCTCTAGTCATGGTCCCTATCCCTATTCCAAGTCTACAACTCCTGGTCCCAGTCCTCATTCCTGGTCCCTGTCCCCATTCCCAGTACCTGTCCTCACTCCCCGTCCCATTCTCAGTCTTGCTCTCGATCCTGTAGTCCTGGTCCCTGTCCCTTATTCCTGGTTCCCTTCACGGTTTCAGTCTTGTAGCCCAGGTCCCTGTCCCCATTCTAGGTGCCAAATTCTCAGACCCTGTTCTTCTTCTTCCTGGTCACATTCCCACACCCAGCCCATTCTCAGTCCCATTCCATTATTCCCATTGCCATTCCCAGTCCCTGTACACATTCCCTCTCCCTGTCACCTTCCCTAGTCCCATTCCTGATTTCGGTCCCAGTCCCTCATTACGGGTGCCATTCTCAGTCCCAGTCTGCATTCCCATTCCCATTCCCGGTCCCTGTCCTGTATTTCAGGTCTTGGTCCCCTACTCGTGGTCCCTATCCCCATTCCAAGCCCACAATTCACGGTCCCGGTCCTCATTCGCTCCTGGTCACAATCCCAGTCCCTGTCCCCATTCCCAGTCCCTGTTCCCCTTCCTGCTCTCTGTCCACATACCCGGTCCTATTCCTGCTCCCTGTCCCCATTCCCGCTCCCTGTTCCCTCTCACCAGCCGCTGCTGCCATTGCTCTGTTCCCCTCACGCCGCTCACATGATCACAGAAACCCCGCGCTGCTCCCACCCACCAATCCCAGTGCGCGATCGCTCCTGGATTTGCATAACCACGCCCACAACTCTGACCCCGCCCACCAGCTGCCATCGCTGTTTTCAGGTGCTCTTTGCTCCCAGTTCCCTCCCAGTGCTCACAGTAACAGCGGCACTGGCAGGAAAAGAGCTCCCAGTTCCTTTCCGGGTCTCACAGCATCGCTTCCACCTGTCGCCCTATCATGCCCAGTGCTCGCAGTACCAGTCCTGGTGCCTTGAGTAGAGCATCTGCTTTGAAATTCTGAGCAGTAAAGATTGGCTGATTTTGTGTGTCAGCGCCCAGCAGAGTTGGGGGAGGAGCGGAAGAGAAGCAATGAGAGGAGAAGGAAGGGCGTCTCAGAAGGAGGAGTGCTTTTACTGCAGGGCGATTCTCTCTCCCTGCCTCCCAAACAGGGAATTTCCATTCGCAAACCTTGGTACCGTGGAGGAGGAGGGGGCTGAGAGGAAGAGGAAGATGCCCAACAGCTACTGGCAGGTGAGAAGGAAGTCAGTGCCCCTTTTCCCCTGTGTCCTGCTCCATCTTGCTGCAGGACAAATTCACTGCTGACACCCTCCTGCCGGGGACACACTGTGGGGGGATCTCCTTGCCCTTCCCTCTGTCATGGTGGCAAATCCCATCCTCTCCTTGTCTTTCCTCCCCCAGACAAGGAGCTGAGCACGGACAGCAGGGAGGACAAATCCCCGTGGCACAGCCTCGGGCAAGAGGCCGTTTGCAGCGGCTCCACGGCACAGGAATGCAACGGGGAGAAGAAGGCCCAGAGATCCTGCCCAAGGAGGGGCTGCAAACTCAGCCCAGGGTTCTCTGTGGAGGGAAGACCCACCCTGGGCCAGGAAGGTGACCAGAGATCCAGCTGCAGCTCAGACCTGGTGCTCCCTGAGCAGCTTCATGGCAGGGAGAAGCCCTACATGTGCTCAGAATGTGGGAAGAGCTTCATCACTAAGTCCAAGGTGACCTCCCATCAGCAGGTGCACACGGGAGAACGGCCCTACAGCTGTGGGGAATGTGGGAAGAGCTTCAGAGACAGCTTTGGCCTCCTCAGCCACTGGCACATGCACACTGGGGAACGGCCCTACACGTGCTTGGAATGTGGGAAGAGCTTCATTGATAGGTCCAATCTCACCTCCCACCAGAAGATCCACACTGGGGAATGGCCCTACGAGTGTTGCGAGTGTGGGAAAAAGGCTTGGAGCAGTTCGGATCTCCTCAAGCACCAGCGCACACACACATGGGGGAGAGGCCCCACGAGTGTCCTGAGTGTGGGAAGAGCTTCTCCAGGAGCTCTACCCTGACCAAACACCAACGGAGCCACCAGTAAGGGAAACCCTGTGAGGGGCCTGATTGCAGGCAGGGTTTTGTCTGCTGCTCCAACTCCATTCCCCATCAGAGGATCCCCATTGGGCAGAGTCCTGGTGTCCCACATTCCCCATGACCCATGTGGGGAAGATACCTGGCTGGTGTTCACCATGTCCTGCTGGTTCTCCCTAGGCACCTGGATGAACACAGGGGTCGGAACATCCATCAGGACGGAGACTAACATCAGGAGTTCATTGGGAAGAGCAGATGGGGAATGCTGGGGATCCTTTCTGCACTGAGTGACTCAACAGGATCTTCTGTGATAAACTTTGTCTGAAGTTCCCACTTTGCCCACCACAGGAGGCCCTGTAAATGTCTGTGACATCCCTGGTCTTTAGCAGCCTGGAGACTCTTGGAATGGCACTGCAGAGCCCCTGTGAGTGTCTGTGACAAACTGGCCCCTTAGCACGTAGGGAGGGCTCTGTTGTCCCCATGGAGCCGCTGTGCCTGCCCGTGACTCCAAGATTCCTTAACAGATTAAAGAGCCCTTGAATACCGTGGAGACCCTGTGGCTGTACGAGCTCCTGGTTCCTTAGAAACCTGGAGATTCCTGTGATGTCACAATGGACACCTGTGACCTCGCTGTTCTTGGGTGCCCAGAGAGACCTCTGGGATGTCATCATGGAGCCCCTGTGAAACCTGGAGATCCCTGTGATGTCACAATGGACACCTGTGACCTTGCTGTTCTTTGGGTGCCCAGAGAGACCTCTGGGATGTCATCATGGGGCCCCTGTCACTGCTGGGGACCTCATAGCACTTTAGAGCCCCAGAGGCACCCTGGAATTCATCAGGAACCCCTGTGAGTGCTTGTGACAGATCATTGCCCCAGCAGCTTCCTCCTGGTAAGAGTAACTCCCTGGAGGGCCTGAAACCAGGAGGTTTCTTCATGTCAGAGCTGAGCAGATAGCAGTTTGTGTTGGGGGCTGTTCCCCATGACAGGGAAAGATCTGAGGGCAGAGAAACAGTTCCTGCAGGGATGGCTCCCAGCAGCAGCCACACAGGTGTGTGAAACTCTAATGAAATGTCATGGGAGAGAGAACTTGGAAAGCTGCTGTGATCCCCAGCAATGCAGACACCTTCCCCTGAGCCAAATCCCCTGGTCTCCTCTCCCAGCCAGCAGAGCCTCTGTCCCCAG
>NW_027636094.1:121022-187038 GCF_903797595.1 Erithacus rubecula | reverse complement strand
CTCTTTGGTCCCACAGTGTTACAATGGCCTCTTGGTCCCAAGGGGCACTATGGCGTCAAACATGTTTCCTTCATTCCAGGAGTCCCTGAGGAGCAGCACTGCCCCCTTGGTTCCATGGGGCCCTGCAGAGTCACAATGGCCCCATCATTACATGAGGTCCTGCTCTGTCACAATGCTCTACATGGTGCCCCAAGGCCCTGCAGTGTCACAGTGGCCTCTTGGTTCCATGAGGCCTCCAAGTGCCACCATGAATTCCTTGGTGCTGCAGTGTCACAATGGAGCCCTGGTTACACAAGATCCTGCAGTGTCACGAGGGACCCTTGCTTCCATGGGGCACCAGAGTGTCACAATTGCTCCCTTAGTTCCAAGAGTCCTTGCAGTGGAACAATGGTCCCTTGATTCCATTGTCCCCAGGCTCTCACAAGGCTCTCCTTGGTCCCACAGTGTCAAAATGGCCCCTTGGTTTCACATGGCCCTGCAGTGTCACAGTGGCCTCTGTGGTTCCATGAGGACCCAGAGTGTCACCATGGACTTCTTGTTTCCATGGGCCCCACAGTGTCACAGTGGCCCCTTGGCTCTGTGGTGCCATGTCGTACACAGTGCCACCATGGTGCTCTCAGTTCCATGAGGCCCTGCAGTGTCACAATGGCCTCTTGCTTCCCCAGGGCCCTGCAGAGTCACAGTCATCACAGAATCACCCAGGCTGGAAAAAACTTTGAGAGCATCAAGTCCAATCTGTGACCCAACACCACCTTGTCTCCCAGACCGTGGCACTCAGTACCAAATTTGGTCTATCCTGAAAGACCTCCAGGTACAGTGACACACCCACCTCTCTGGCCAGTGCAATGCAATGCCCAATCACCCTCTTAGTAAAGAATATTTCCTAATGTCCAGCCTAAACCTCCCCTGGTGCAGCTTAAGGCTGTGTCCTCCTGTCGTCTTTCTGTTTCTTGGGAAAAGAGCCTGAGTCCCATCTGACTGCACTCTCTGGTCAGGGAGTTGTAGAGAGTGATGAGGTCTCCCCTGAGCCTCCTCTTCTCCAGGATAAACAGCCCCAGCTCTCTCAGTCACTCCTCACAGGACTTGTGTTACAGACCCCTTACCAGCCTTGTTACCCTTTTCTGGACTCGCTCCAGCCCCTCCAGGTCCCTCCTAAATTGGTAGACAAGAACTGGACACAGCACTCGAGGTGCTGCCCAACCAGTGCTGAGCACAGGGGAAGAATCACTGCCCTGCTCCTGGTGGCAACTCTGTCCCTGATCCATAAAAGTTCTAGGGCTGGGACGAGGGAAATGGTGGGGAGGGTGTGGGGACAAAATCTGACCAATTGTCATGTCAGCCATGAAGGGTCTTGATTTTCATATCAGGTCAGCCTGCATTAGAAGGTGCTGGGGGTCAATATCAATTGGACATGGCTGATATCAATCTATAAACAGGAAAAGACAACAGGACAAAACTGTTCTCTCTGTATTTTTTTCAATATAGTATATTTACTTGGAATACACTTCTGAAATCTTTCTAATTAACCACAGAAGAATTGAGAACTGAAATAATTCCCAAGGTCTTTTTTGTTCTGGTGTTTTCAAGAGATGTTTTTGAACCTTGTCACTGAATTCCTGAACTGAGGAGCTCAAGAAAGAATAGGCCTCTGGAAAAGTAAAATTCATCAACAGCCTCCAAGTGGCTGAGGATCCATCCTCATCAGATCAGGAATGAACAGAAATGGGCACAGCTTTGTGGTGGCTCCAGCTCTGGGAAGGGACCTGGGCATGGAGCAGGAGCAGCTCTGCACAGCCCCAAGGCTGGGGCTGTTGTGCTGGCCTGGGCAGATGGGATGGCAGCAGGGGCTGCAGAGCTCTCAGGAGCTCAGGGAGAGGGAGGTCAGGGCACACAGGGAGCCTCCTTTTGCCTTGGCCAAACACCTTCTCATTCATCACCCCAAAGGGACACACCCACTGACCACTCACACTGACCACACTCAGTGTACCCAGTGACCACTTCCACTGACCACAACCAACTGACCACATCCTACTGTCCACCACCCTCTGACCACATCCACTGCAAAGACACCAATGCCCACACCTCACAGACCACACCCACTGACCACCCAACTGACCACACTGCCACTGACCACTCCCACTGACCACCTCCTACTGACCACTCCCACTGACCATGCCACTGACTATCCCATATGGCAACACCCACTGATCAGACCTCACTGAGCTCCCATACTGACCACAACCACTGACCACACCCAGTAAACACACCGACAGACCACCTCTGCATACTACGCCTCAATGACCGTAGCCCACTGACCATACCTACTGACCACAGCCAGTGACTACACCTATTGACCACAACAACCTGGACTGCACCCACTGACCACAACCTTTGCCAAGGACACCAATGCCCACACCCACTGACCACATCCCACCAAGTTCTCTCACTGACCACACCCACTGACCACCCTCACTGACTGCACCCACTGACCACACTCACTGGCCACACCCACTGACTATAGGCACTGGCCACACACTACTCACTGCCCTAATGACCATACCTCCACTGAGCACACTTACACTGAACACACCAATGGACCACACCCCAATGACCCCCAAACTGACCACACCCAAACTGAACATAACCACTGAGCACACCCATATCCAAGAAACCAATGCCCACACCCCACTGACCACACCCACTGACCACACTCCACTGACAAACTGACCATACCTTCACTGACCACACCAACAACCACATCCCCTGACCACCAACTGGCCACCACCACCCAACTACCGAATTGACCGCATTCACTGACCACAACCACTGACCATACCCACTGACCACTCTCCCATGGCAATCTATCTGACCAAATCCTCTGGCTAGAATTGCTTACCACACACCCTCTGACAACCTCCACTCGCCACCCCCAGTGACAACCCAAGTGACCACACTAGCACGGACTACCACAGCCACTGACCACACCCCACTTCCAACACTTCCAGCACTGATCACCCCAAATAGCCACACCCAATGACCACTCACACTGACCACTCCCACTGTCCATACCCACTGACCACAATCCACTGACCACGCAACTGAACAAGCTGACCACCCAACTGACCATACCCTGACTGACCACATGCCACTGGCCACACCAACTTGCCACCCCCATCACTGAACACACCCACTGACCACACCCACTGCCCAGACACCAAGGCCCATACCCCACTGATAACACCAACTAATCACACCCCACTGACCACCACAAGGACCACTGCCCACTGGCCCCAACCACTGATCACACCTACTGACCACCCCACTGACCACACCCAATGGTCACCCCACTGACCACAGTGCAATGACCACCCAAGTGACCACACCCTCACTGATCTCACCCACTGACCACACCCCCACTGATCACCCCCACTGCCCACAAAGACCACACCAAGTGACCATCCCTCACTGACCAAACCCACCAACCACACCCACTGCTCACACCCACTAACCACACCAATGACCACATCCCCTGATCACCCAACTGACAATCCTCACCCGTTACCCAATTGACCACATCCACTGATCATACCCACTGACCACAGCTAGTGACCACACCCACTGAACACACTCACAAACCATCTCCGCTAACCACACCCCAATAACCGCAGCCCACTGAGCACACCCACTGCCTACACACCACTGTCCACACCCTTTCCCCAAAACCAGTGACCACACCCACTGAATGCACCCACCCTTCACCCTAACTAGCCATAACCAGTGACCACACCCCTCTGACCACACACACTGACTGAACCCATCCTTCACCCTAACCACAACCAGTGACCACACCCCTCTGACCCTACCCACTATGAAGACACCAATGCCTACACCCCACTGACCACATCCACCAAATAGCAACTGAGCACACTGCCACTGACCATTCTGCCACTGACAACAAACACTGACCACCTCCTACTGATCAAACCCACTGACCATGCCACTGACCACACCACTGACCACCCCCATTGATCACATCTACTGACCACACCCAGTGAACACACCCATTGCCAAGACACCAATGCCCACAGCCCACTGACCACACCCACTGGCCACACCCCAATGAATTCTCACACTGACCACACCCACAGTCCACTCCTACTGACCAAAATCCACTGGCCACCCAACTAACCAGACCATGACTGACCACACCCATTGATCACATCCACTGACCACCCCAATGACCATGCGCCCTAACTGTATGGACTGACCACACAACACTGACCACCCCCAGTAACCGCAAAAACTGGCCACATCCACTGACCACACCAACTGACCATATCCACTGTCCACCTCAATGCCCACACCCCACTGCCCACTCCCACTGATGCCACCCACTGACCAAACACAATGACCACCCCACTGACACAACCATATGGTCCTGAGAAATGACCACAACCACTGACCACAACCACTGATCATACCCTTGTCCCACACACCACTGTCCACCTCTCACTGACCACCCCCACTGACCACATCCTCTGACCACTCTACCACTGACCACAACCACTGACTACCCTGCAGGCTACCCTTAATGACCACACCCTTTGACCACACCCCACTGATCACTGCCACTGACTGCACCCAGTGACCACTACCCATGGTCACACCAACTGACTACCCAACTGACCACACCCAGTTATCAAGCCCCACCAACATCCCAACTGACCACATCCACTGACTATAGCTACTGATCACATCCCACTGCCCACACACAATGACAACACCCACTGGTCACACCCACTGACCACACCCACTGAGAACCCAACTGACCTCACCACCACTGACCACAACCACTGGGCATAAACCACTGACCACACAGACTGGCTGCACCCTTTGCCAAAATGCTCACACCCCACTAACCACACCCACTGAGTACATCCCACTTACCACCCAACTGACCATACCTCCACTGAGCACACCCACTGAACATATCCACTCAGCCCATCCACTGACCACACCCCAATGACCACCCAACTGACCACACCCTCATTAATTACAACCACTGATCACACCCTATGACCACACCCACTGACCACACTCACTGGCCACACCTCACTAGCCACTTACACTGACCACACCTATTGGCCATACTCACTTCCCATTCCAATGAGCACAACCACTGACCACACTTCACTCCCCTCTTTAATGACCACACTTACTGGCAACACCCACCAACCACACCTCACTGACCACTGCAATGACCACGGCCCACTGATGTCACTCACTGACGAAACCCACGGACAACATCCCAGTGACCAAACCACTGACCACATCCCCACTGACCACCCCCACTGACCACATCCCACTGACCACCTAACTGAACACTCCAACTGACCACACCTATTACATCAATTCAGGTTGTGGTAGGAGACAGAGATCATACGAACCCTCAGTGATCCATATGACAAAATCTTTCTTTATTCTTTGGGACTCTTCTTAATCGAGGGTTTGAATGTCCCAGATAAACACATGTGATTGATTGGAGTCTTAACACACCCATTTCCCTGGCCAATGATGCATCTGCCCTTAGGGTTCAATGTATTGGCTGGGATCCTTTCTATGTGTTCAAATCCATCCGATCATCTCTCATCCAAGGACCCTGTTACTTCTAGGCTGCTGTGATGGTTTGTAAAGAGTCCCTGAAATTTTTCTCAGCCAGGACCTGGGCAGCCTCCCATGGACTTGACAAGGACCAATTGGTCTCTGATTTTTAATGTTGAAACACTGTTACACTAACGCAGGCCAGGGGTTTATGCACAGAATCACGAATGAGATGGGACTGCTGTGGAACGTCTCTCAAGCTGCTTTATTATTTTTTCTTTCCTCCCAAGCATCAGTGTCATTACAAGGTTGGAACAGCAGGGAGATGCCAGCAGCTCATGCTCTCAGCAACAGTCAGAGAACAGTGATGTTACAATGCACTTTGAAAGGTTTTTGACCAATCACAAAAAGCAAAAGCATGATGACAATAGTTTCATCCAACCACTATAAGTGCATGTACCTTTGGTTAAAACAATGCTTGCCTATTTTGAATACAATACCTACTTGTAAGCCTTAAAATACAATGCACAGAGCTCCATTATTAAGCTTAGACCTTCCTCATATCTTGCTAGATATACTTTTCTGCAGCTTAGACAGTTATTCTAGCCAAGTGTTAATACACAGACCATTGTTCTATTTGTCCTTGCTTTCTACATGTCATATAACTTTTCTGCTGACATGCCTTATGCTTTCTGCTCAGTTCTAATTGCAGTTCTGTTGTCTCTGAGGCCTGGTTTTTTTTCAGCTTTCCCACAACCTTCTGATTTTAAGGATTCCCACATTACACCAATGAGAAAGGTTCTTTGTGAAACACACATGTAAAGATGAAAAAACGCTGAGAAAGTTCTCTTTTGCTTCTGGCCTCAGTACACGTAACACCAGCCCAGGCCCCTCCGTGCAGCCCACAGGCCTGGCCGGGGCTGGGCCAGGGCCGGGCTCTGACTCTGGGCCCCGTTTTCAGCAGAGCCCCCAATAGAAATGGGGCAGGCAAGGGCCACACCGCTGCCAAGACCTTAGATTTCCCCTGGCACAGCCAAGGAGCCCATGGCTCAGCAGAACATCGAGCCGACATTCAAACCCTGCCCTGCCCTGGTCTGCAGGGTCTTTTTCCCACCAGGAGAGCAGCTCCGGGCAGCCGGGCCCTCCTGGTCTGAAATGCTCCATCCCAACTGCTCCAGCCACTGCCTGAGGGAGATATTAACTCTTTCACTGCCCAGAATGAGACTTGCAGGCACTTTGTTTTTGTCCTGAGTGAAAGAAAAGGACCAAGATAAAGATATGCACAGAAATAGTATGAAAACACCAAGGTCAGACAAAGGGAAGAGTCAGGCCCCAGATGAGGGAAAGAGGAGAGTCATGGACTAAAATTTCTTTTTTTTTAAGCTATGGAGAAGAGACTCATTTCCCTATAGCACATAGCGATTACAGGTTTAATTGCAGGTATGAGCAGAGGCATTTGTGCTGAAATGAGCAGATGTGGAAAGAGTTGTGTTCCCATAAGTTTGAATAAAAGGAGAGATGAAGATTCCTGCTGCCCCCCAGCAAAGAGAAGAAGAAAAACCTCTGTTTTCAAAGATGAAGATAGCTTTTGTTTGAACTGGTATAATGTGGAGGAACTGCAGAGAGGGAAATATGCAACCAATCAGTGTGATTGATAAAGCATAGTTTGATTTATTGAAGGCACCATCTATATTTAGAATCCAAAATACAATGACTTAAGCATATTTAGCATACTTTCATTTGTTTCAGGAACATACGCCTCTTCTACTCTTGGCTCTTGCAAGCATGAGATGACGACCCCTTCTACTTTTTCAGCTACGTCTGTATGCGTGCTTTTTAGCAGCAAACCTACTGCACCTATCCTCTATATAGCAACAAACTATCCATCTCTTCCTTCTCTCACATCCTCTAGCTGCAGTAGTATCAATTTTATGAATAGGCTGCTATAGCCTGACCTTGCTAATACATGCAGTTTAGCAGCTAGATTCTTGCCCTGAATCCTCAGACGAGCCATTTTCATGGCCTGCTAATAAGGCCTTAGCTGAGCCATGTCCGTTCCTTGCTTAAACAATTCCTATTTTTTTCATTTTGTGCGATAAAAGCTCGGTTCATAGCTGATTCTGCTATGCGTTCCATACTACGCTGCAAACATCGTAAAATGCAAGGAATAAACAAAAGGGCTACCACCAAAATTATTGCCACTATAATAAATTGCTGAAGCAATGAAGTTAACTATGGCCCCAAATGTAAGGACTTCAACCAATCAGTCAATCATAACCCAGTGTTTTTCTGCAAATGATTGGTAAGCTCTTGCAGCCTGCACAGCTGTGCATGAATAGAGACAGAATGGTCAGAAAGGTTCATACAGCACATCCCTTCAAAGTCCTCACATCCATGGCCCTGTGCTAAAAGTAAAAAATCTGTTGCTGCTCGGTTTTGTAAGGTAGCATGTCTAACAGAATCAACATCAGTTAATAGCTGGGAAAGAGCTATAGACGTTGCATTGGTCTGTTTTGCTGGTCAGCAGCCAAGCTTATTAAGCTGGCCCAAAGCTCCTGCACTAGCTTTGCCTGCAGTAAAAAGAGATGCTGCAACAATTTGTCCTGTTGACCAAAATTGCGCATTATCCTGACAGTCAGGCTTAAAGGCATGAGCTAATCTTTTAGTGCGAAGGTGTTTCCGATGGGCCTGTAAGTTCATTGATGTATTGGGTGCAAGCAAAATAAGCCTTCCTAATGCACATGGACCCCCTCTTAATCTGGATGGTATACCTGGCCAAGCTCTATCTCCACAAATTAAAAATATTCCTGGAGGTAAGGCAATAGGGGTATTTGCAGACACTGAAATGTTGGCAGAGGTATAATTACACCATTGTGAGGCATTCCAATATACTGGGAGGATTGCATTTACCAACACCATGTAATTAAGTCCTGGTTATTGTAAGGACTTACCAGAGTAATTAAAATTCACACAGGCATCTGCTCGAACTGACCTAAGTAATTCCAACTCGTGAGGTTCTAATGCTGCATGCCCCAAGTAAGACACCCATTGATCCCAAGAATCAACGTTTTTTTTTGGACCTGTAGTGTTGCAGGTTGGAATGTTCCTGGGGCATGGCCAAGTGTCAAGAGGCATACCAACTTACCAGGTGGAAAAAGGATTGCCTGGTGATGCTAAGGACAGGAAGATGGCATCCTGCCCAGTTTTGTTTGCCAGGGTAACCCAGATATTAGTTTTGGATTGTGCTGGGGCCTGTACTGGTACCCATGCCTGTACTGGGAGGATACTAAGAATTATTACTCCCAAGATTAGATTGTTGGTGCCTCCTAATAGCAGCATCCCACTCCTCCTCTCTTATAGTACGGTGTTGTGAAATGGCTATATGACGAGAACAAATGACCCTGAGTGCTACTGTAGCAAGGTAGCACTTAATCTGTTTGATAGCGTCCAGAAGTTACCAATGTACTAACAGTCGATATCTGTTTTCACGATTATCTAAAACAAGTTCAGCAGCTCCTAGTGAGTGATCCTCAGTTTCATCCTGAGCGTCTCGCTGCCAGCTACCTCTATGGAGGTCCCACCTACACTGCCTGCATACAGGTTGCCACAACTGTGATTGATGTACCCAAAGATTTTGTTTACACCCTGCACAACAGATTAACACCCAAGCACCACTCCCACACCCCTTAACACAGCTTAAACACCGCCTTCGCCCAAGTCCAATATGGTCGCAAACACTTGAGGGTTCCTGAAGAGCAAATGTCTCTAAATCAAGAAGGATTGTCCACTCAATCCTCTTCCTTAGAAGGGTCTGGAGTTGGAGCACCAGTGGCTATACTGCTAGATAGTCCCTCAGGCATTCTCTCTCTTGATGTGTCGGGAGTGGAGCTGTTTTCAGTCGTGGTTTGCGTGGCGTTATATCAATCAGTTGCTGTAGTTGTTTTTGTACTAAAAGATGGGCTTGCTCAAGACTTTCCCTTTTTAGCAGCCACTGCTCTATCGGGAAAGTCCAAGTAATGGCCACCATAAAAAGGGCCATTGTCCATGCGTAGCACCAGTCCCATTTGAGCAAGGACATCTCGCCCGATTAATGCCTGTACTCCAGTAGGGAGGTCCGTTACTGTCACTACAGTTGATACTGTATTTTGTGCAATAGTAATGGATACTGGTTCACAACTTTTCTGGACCCGTCCTGCTCCACCGACCCCATCAACTGCCTCTAAGCAGTTTTGTAGAGGCTAGGTAGATGGCCAGTGATGCCGGGCAATAATTGTAATATCTGCACCAGTGTCCAATAAGGCTTGAAGCTGTTTTTCTTGAGGGCCATACCATAAGATAACTTCCACTACTGGATGTTGTTCCATTGTGAGGGTCAGTAGTACCAAGCCTCCTGTAGATCCAAATCCACCAGCTCCTCGCACAGGGCCTTGTGCCTCCTTTACCAGTTGTTGCTGTGGGACCAGCTGAGCTATATGGCTTCCTGGAGGAATACTGATAGGAGGAAAACGTGTATGAGCCATGACCATAATTTCTCCTTTATAGTCCGCATCGATAACTCCAGGTTCCACAGTCAAATCCTGTAAGGTGGTTGAGGATCTGCCTAACAACAAAGCTCCATAAGATTGTCCATTTAACATCAAAGGTCCACACACTCCAGTAGGGATTTTTACCAGCTTTGTATCCTTTAAAACAATGTTTATTGTGTCTGCCAAGTCCAAGCTGAGGCTGCCTCTTGTGGCTGGCCGGAGTTCGCTGGCTGGGAGCAAGGAGGGGCAGCCTGGAATACTTGGGAGGTTTGGGCCACAGTTGGTGTCCTGGCACAGCATCCCTTTGCTCTCACCCATTCGTTTTTTTGTCCTCCATCTGAAGGCTTCAGTGGAATGAGAGTCCAGCTGACAGTTACGACACCACACATTTGTAATCCAACACTCTCGGTGTATATGGCCGGACTGACCACATCTAAAGAATTGCTGGTTGAACAAGGCTTGCCGACACTCTGGGAGTCAGGAGGTTTTAGCGGTGCCAGTGCAGCAACAAAGGCTTAATTCTGAGACTCCAGCACAGTAGCAAAGGCTTGACTCTGAGACTGCCCCTCTTTTAAGGTTGATGTCGAACTATTTACTGCCTCAACTAACATAGCCTGAGTTCCCTGAGGGAATTTTACTCATACGTTCGAAAAGCTCTACTACTTCCCAATTGCCTGGTAAAGTAGCTGTCACTGGTTTTACATGGGGATTGCTATTCTGAGTAATGCACTCCTTAAGTTGAGCTTCTTGCATAAACAGAGGTACCTCTGATCTTTCTATTGCTGCAGTAAGTTTGTTGACAAAACTAGAAAAGATTTCTGTGGACCTTGTCTAATATTCATATAAGATGGTAATTCCCCTTGTTCTGGGCTTATTATATGCAGCCCGAGCTAACCTCATTGCCTCTTTTACTACATCTGACCCCAATACAGCTTGACTCACGGGTGTGGCAAATCGACCAATCCCTATAAACTGTTCCAATGTGATCCCGTGAAGCGGATCATCCTGTGCTCTCTGAATAAGTGCAGGATCTTGACAAAGACCCTGGAAATGAACCTGCCACAGCATAAATTGTGAGCTTGTTATAATCAGTTAGAAAATATTTTTTACATCTTCTTGCAAGAGTAACCCTGATCCCCAAATATAATTAAGCACTTGCTTTGTTGGTTCCTCATGAATGCCAGCTTCATTAACTGTGCTATGAAGCTGCATTAACAATTTCCAATTTAAAGGAGTTATTGATACTTCCATTCTATTTTCCCCAGAAAGGGTAAATGCAACTGGAAATGCTTGCCGAGTTACACTCGGCTCCTGTAATTTTGCCACATAATTCCTTTCTCCAGTCGCTATTGCTTCCTTCAAGATTTTGCCCCATTCCACTCTACCCTTGATTTTGCCTCTGCCTTTTATCATAGGAATGTGCCGTTGTTTTTTCTAACTCAGCTGTCTCCTTTGAAGGCAGCTCCTCCAGCTGTGATAGCAGCAGGGGGGCATAGGGCACTGCTTCAGAGACAGATTTAGGAGGCAATAAAACTTGCTGTGTAGTCGGTGCTTGAGGAAGATTGTCTCCTCCAAAAATATACATCCCTGGCTGTGCAGCAGGAGGTTTATTTTGTCCTGTGGTGGACATCATAGTGGGCGGTTTGCCATCCAAATGCATAGAGGCAACAGCAGCAATATTTTTCTCTGCCTTATATGCCTCTAAACAATTATGATCCAGTAGGTCTGAGACAACTTTTTTGCTACCTTATCCTTATCTATGACTGGTCTATACAAGCAATCTCCTAGATTTTGTCACTCCTCAATTTTGAAAAAGTCATCTGGGTTGGTAAAAAAGCCCTGTTCTTTAGCATAGTCTAACACCTTGGGCAAATTTTTATTAAGATCAAGTTCTACCTTTCGCTTTTCTAAAAAGCATTTAAATAAATGATATGACGCTTGCTTATCCATATCCCTCCCTTTTAACAAAAGAACGAAAGGGGCAGTCCAGCAGTCAAATCCAATTGCCTGCTAACGTGCGCACATTGCAGCCTTTGATAGGTGGCGTAACCGGGACAGCGAGCTTCCTTTATCGGGAGTGGCTCAGGCACGGGATCCATTCGTACGCCAGCATACAGAGATCCTTGCCCTCCAAGTGCTGCTACTTGGTGCTTGCCAGCTCGCTTACCTCCGGCGGTGGATCAGTGCAGAGTGGCAGAGCTTCAAGGTCCCTGTTCTGGATGCCACTAGTGGAGAAGCTTCGGCGAGGGAAATATGCAACCAATCAGTGTGATTGATAAAGCATAGTTCAATTTATTGAAGACACCATCTACATTTATAATCCAAAATATAAATGACTAATGCATATTTGGCATACTTTCATTTGTTTTAGGTACATATACTTCTCCTACTATTGGCTCTTGCAAGGATGAGAAAACCACCCCTTCTACTTTTTTAGCTAAGTCTGTATACGTGCTTTTTAGCAGAAAACCTACTGCACCTATCCTCTATATAGCAACAAACTATCCATCTCTTCCTTCTCTCTTATATTCTAGCTGCAGTAGTATCAATTTTAGGAATAGGCTGCTATAGCCTGACCTTTTTAATACGTGCAGTTGAGCAGCTAGATTGTTGCACTGAACCCTCAGACAAGCCATTTTCATGGCCTGCTAATAAGGCCTCAGCTGAGCCATGTCCATTGCTTGCTAACCAAGCATCAACACTTTATTAAATACTTCTCATTATTTCTTTCAGCCAACTCTGACCCTTTCCTCATGTGGAGCTCCACACAGCACTGACTTCTTCTCTCCTTACTCTAAATTTCCTTCTGCAAGACAGGTTGACCCCAACCTGTCCCCTAAGCGGACACCTAACCCTGTGTGTCCCTCACACAGCATCTTACCTTGTTTGTCCCTTCCACAACAACTTCCCCCTCACAGCACAGCCTGCAGACTCCATCCCAAACTGCAGTCATCTTAAGGTCTCAAGCTCTAACTGCATCAGTAACTTATCCTTCACTAGTTAGCCCACACTTTTAGAATACCCATCCTCATTATGCAGGCAAGGCTGTTTTCATTTCCCAGCAATCAGTACAGCTGTAAGTCATCGGGAAAGATTGCCTTCTGTACTATCCCTACAAACTATCCTCCCACATTGGACACATCAGATACTGCTTTGACATTGCACAGAGCTGAGGAGAAATTGTGATGTTTATGGAATTATATAGTTGTTATATTTGTTTTTGTTGGCCATGAAGAGAAACCTATCTATGCTTCTGAGTCTCACCAGTTCCTGACCCCCAAAGAACACAAACCTGATGAGTTGTGGTTCCCACTGCAGGGGTGGCACTTGCACCTCCCTCCATCCCCAGAGCAAAGCTCCCCTGTCCCAGAAAGTGCCTGGCACTGCAGGGATGAAGGAAACAGGACAGGCTGTGGGGATCAGGGGCAGGGCACGGTCAGGGATTTGGGGTGGTTGTGAGCCCAGGGCAGGAGCCAGCCCTTGGCCTTGGGGAGCCTCATCCCATTGTCCTGGGCCCATGGCTCCAGCCTGTGCAGATCCCTCTGCAGAGCTTCCTGCCCTGCAGCACAGCCACACTACCAGCCAGCCTGGGCTCACCTGGCATCTGACAGAGGGTGCCCTCGATGGTCTCATCCAGATCAGCAAGAAAGAGACTGAACTGCCCTGGCCCCAGTCCTGAACCCTGGGGACACCCCTGGATGTGGCTCCATTGCCCAGCACTCCTTGGGCCTGGCGATCCAGCCAGATTTCTACCCAGGTAACAGATGCAGTAGAGCATGTTGGATCAAGGTATACTGAGCCCAGAATATTGGCATTAGTGCAACTGTAGCTGTGCACAAGAGAGATCTTCAGCCACTTTCTCTCTTTTCCTTCCTCTGGGCATTGGAGGCAGCTCGTGACTTCAGTGTGGGGCTCGTGTGCAAAGAGCAAATCTGGGCAGAATCGGGGCTGGGAGAGTTTGGGGCATCCTGGGATCTGTGCTGGGCACAGAAAGTGTTTTCCATTGCTCTGAGACTGTCTGCTGTGGAAAGGGGATGCAATATTCAGTAGAGGAATGATTTTTGTTTTTTATGGAGCTGTGCCTTCCCTTGGTTTGTTTGCTCACAATAAATGAACATTCTTCTGTGTCTTGAGCAGTTCATTCTCCAAGGAAAGCAGGTGGAAGTTGGTGCCATGGAGCTGAAAGCTGCAGGCACAGACTGGAGTGGAGGAAGTTCAGATTTGCACAAGGCTGCTCTGAGTGTCAGGGGTTGGATAAGGGAAATGGTGGGGTGGGGGTAAGGACAAAGTGTGATTGATGGTTAGCCATAAAGTGTCTTGATTTTCATATCTATTCAGACTGCATTAGGAGGTGCTGGGGATCAATGTCAAATGGAGATTGCTGATATCAGTGTATAAACAGGAAAGGAATAAATGTGGAAAAGAAAGGATTTCTCTCATTTTGTTCTTAAATGAAATACGTTACAAATGGAATGAAAGCTTAGACAAGTCCTGCCCTATGCTCAGGTTTCTGGCAGTAACTCTGTTTCAGGTAGCCTGCAGCCCAAATTGCTCTTTCGCACAAGTTCTTTACCATGGTGGATTAGGTCTATTCTAAAATGAATTATTTACTGAATGGATTCAACATAAACAGACAAGAATCTTTAAACTGACTACTTACTGTACAGGATAAACAAAAGAAGTGCAGGTAGATAGAAACACAGTGCACATTAAACTTACCTTTATTACAGCTAGTGAAGAAATAGCAGAGATCAGGAGTCAATGTAACTTACCACCAAATTGATGAGGGAGTGCACATGGAGCCCTTTCACTCAGCTTCCAGAAAAGAAACCACGAAGATGCATCCAGAACTAGGAGAGAAGCCCTGCCCGTTTGCAGGGACTACGCAGAAGACTTCTTCTTTGTAAAAATTTTGTGTGGCTTTTATTGTTTGTAAAGTGAAGTGTGTGTCACTCAGGAATTCAAGGTTTATCTCCCTTCAGCTGCTCTCAGAGCAAGATGCTCATGGTCAGCTGGGAATTCCACCTGCCTAGCACCAAAGAGAATTCAGGACAAGACTGATGTCCAGCCTGGGTTATCTCAGCAATTCCTGAAAGGGGAAGATGCCCTGAGTTATGGCCACAGCTGGTGGACAGAACAGATGAGCTGTGCTGGGCCACAGGGGAAGTCCTGCTGCAGGAACCTCATGGAACCAAGGTTGTGTTGTGACATTGTGATGCCTCATGGAACCAAGGAGACCATGGTGACACCAATGGACCTCATGGAACCAGGGGTCCATTGTGATAGATCAAGGCCTCATGGAACCAAAAAGAGCATTGTGACACCATGGGGCCCCATGGACCCAAATCTCCACTGTGACAGCCCAGAACCTCATGGAACCAATGGAGCCTTTCTGACACTGCAAGGCCTCAGGGAACCAAGGAGTGCAAAGGTGTCAAACATTGCTTTCAGGGCTCTGCCTTGGGGATGAGGAATTTCCTTGGTGGCACCTTGTGCCTGTATGCAGTGGGGAACCTTAAAAATTTTGGATTGCTTAAAAAAAAATTGAAACCCCCTCTTTGTCTGAGTGTTGTCAGTTCTCAGAAAGTCAGTGTAGAAAGGAAAAAGTAAAGAACCTTTGAAAACTGAAGCACCTAGAGGCATTGAGCTCTATTGAATGTTGTTACTGACAAAGGCTCTCAAGAGACTAATTAAAGAAGGTAACTGGAGGCCATGTTTGCACAAAGTTCTCAGAGACTCCAAGGCAAAAGCAAAACCCAAAGCCCTTCGAAAAAACCTGCAGTCCCTGGGAGCATGAAGGAGCTCCCAGGGCCATTCCTGACCAAGGCTCCCCAGGGACTGGTCCCAGCAGATCCCTGAGGCCACTGGGATGTGGGGGGATGCTGAGGGCAGCACAAGGGGTGACAGTGCCCAGCCTTGCTGGGGCTGTGCCAGGAGCCCCCAGTGGCTCAGGACAAGGTGTCTCCTCCCAGCCCTTGGTGGCACAGACCCTGCTGTGCCCCAGGGCACCAAGACTTGGCTTCTCTTTGTCCCCACCTGTCATCTCTGCCTCCAGTTCTCTGCTCTGATTGAGGCTTGGGGACACTTTCCCAGTTGTGTCCCTCACCGGGACCCATTAAAACTTTAAGGGACTTTGGAGTTTGATTCTCACTTGGAGTTCTTGAGAGGTTTCCTAACAAGCCATGGCTCTGCCTTGATTTCCCTCTGGTCTGGTGTAGTTCATTAGGAATATTTCCTATAATAGTTATGGAAAAACACTTCAAAGTATGTCTTAAAAATATCCATTCCTATTTTAAAGGATGGATTTTATTACTGTTCGACTTAAGCAGAGGTTAGAGGTCTGTCTCAGCATTCTGTGATTGATATTGATCCAGAGTTTCTCCTCAGGATGTCTGGCCTGCTCAGAGAAGCTGTGCCTTGAGGTCTGAGCCTGTGTGGGCAACCTTGCTCCACATTCCCAACCCCATCCTGTCTGTCCTCACTCACCTGGGACCTGCTGTGCTTGGAGAACTGCCTCCACACCAGCAAACAGGGTTTTCTCCCCTTTGTTTTACTTTTGAACCAATCTAAAACACCTTATTTTCCCCTGTGAAAATAGACACCCTTCTGAGGTATGTGTCAGACCAAGGTGCCACCAAGGAGGTTCAGGCCGGGGACCGGGGCCTCAGGGGTGGTGCCTGGAGTCGGCGCCATTTTTCCTTTGTGCCTCTAACTCCCAGCATGCCTTGCAGCCCCATAGAGCCCCATTGGAGCTGGGACTACAATACCCATCATGCCCCCGGCTCCACAGAACCCCGGTATCCCCCCTGTATGTCCAATAGATGTCCTCCAGAAACTCCAAGGATCCCTAAGTGTCCCCTCAGCGCCCATTCGGGTACCCCCAAAAACGTCCCTAGAATCCCTGAATGCTCCCAAGCCCACAGATGCCCGTTACAGCCACTTCTGGGAATTCATCTCCTGCCATCCCCCCGTGAGCTCAGAGCACCTTCATAACACAGTTCCCGTGCCTAAAACTCCTGCTGTGCCCCTGTGCCCTACAGAGCCTGGTTAGAGCTCCCCAAGCTCCCTCAAGTGCTCCTGAACTGTAAACATTCCTCCCTGAGAACTTGAAGTTGCCATTCAGAGGCAAAAGTGTCCCCCAAGTGCCCTCCCAGAGCTTCGTAAACACTCCACTAGAATCACTTCCGGGACTACAGTTCCCATCATGCTTTGTGGTGCCATAGAATGCTATTCAAGCAATGACTTCATCTCCCATCAGTGCCCCAGCGCTTCCCCGAAGAGATATTGCAGCTGGGCCTGGATAACCATGATGCTCTGCGGCCCCATTAAACTGTATTATACCTACTCCTACAACTCCCATCATGCCCTGCACCCCGGAGAACCCCCTTACAGACCCCCATGAGCCACTTCAAAGCCCAGACTTCCCTCAGGATCCCTAAGTTCATTTTTAGTGCCAACTCAATGCCCCCAAGTGTCCTCCTGTCCCTCAAAATTCTTCCCCCAGACCCAAAACTGCCCCGAATGTGCCCCATAAATGTCTCCCTGGACCCCGAAGTGCCCACCCTAAACCTGTCTGAAAAAAAAAAAGATATAAAAAAGATAAAAAAATAACTCAAACATTATGAATTATCCTAAAAAGAGAGAAATAAAGAACCAATAGAGCTTAATTAATGAAGGGAATTGTATTACATAAAAGCAATGACCAATAATTTTTTTGGTTGCTAAAGAAATATTTTTATTACGAATATTAAAATTTGGTCTAAAAAATAGAATAACAATATTACAAATAAGGAAAATTAATTTTAATTTTAAAATTAAATAACATTTTTATTACAAACAGAAATGAATGATGTTTTTTATATTTTGGGTTGTCAGCACCAGGTGGGAGACATCATGATATGGTGATGATGGGGGTGAGGAGCAGGTTGTCCAAACAGGGTCAGCCTGCAAAGGGGCTCATTCTTCAATGTGCCCAGACCTCCTAAGGAGACATTGTGCATCAAGGTCATTTGGGAAATGCTTCTATCACTTCGCCTCTGAACAGAAAAAGTGAAAAACTTACCCTTGAGTAAAGTAAAGTCATGATGCACTTTCAAATCTTCCTTCTTAGGAAAACTCCAAAATGTCTCCAAGCATCTGCACAAGCCCTGGAGACTTGAAGACAACTAAAGAAATACAAAGAGCTACTGGAATCTTTCTGTATTTTAATGATCCCCAAAATTGTTATGAATGGAGTCTTTGATTGTTCAGTTAATCAAACAACAAATACAAATTTAGCAGTAATTTATTAATAATAACAGTAATTGTATATAAACAAATACAATCAAAGTATATTTGTTATGTATATTTAAATAAATACAAAATTTGGCAGTGAGTATTTTAGTGTAATTGAGGTTGGGTTCAAATAAAGCATAAACAAAACCAACCAGGGGTACGGGGAGGGCCCTCCCTCTCACACCGTGCAAACTGAATCAAACTAAAATCTCATTTATATAGTTTACTAATACATATTAATACAGAATGTTCTGGAAATCTCCTAGATCCTGTTCCTAAAATCTCCATCACTATGTAGTGTTGCTCATGTTTCAACAATGGTCTGGGGTCTCTCCTCCTTTCAGGGATCTTGTTTCTGGTGAAGACTCTGGGTCTTCCTCAGGGTTCATTGTGTGGCCTCTCAGGTAGAGCAGGCACACTGACCTTAGAGTTATATAATTAAGCCGATGTTCCTATAACAAGCCAAGTGTCTAATGCTTGGAATCATCCCAATTTGGTTCAACTCAAGGTCAAAAGTTTTATTTCTAGATGCTGTTCTTAGACCAATAGCCTTATTCTCTCCACTCCCACCAAACATCTGGAGAATGATACCTTCTGCTTTGCTTAACCTTCCTTTATTTTTATACATTGGAACAATTAAGTACAACTTTTCTATTTGCACAAAAAACCAATTTTGCTAATATAATTACAACTTAATTAGCATGAATCATATTTATAACAGGGCAGATTTGGGGCTGAGTCCAGGACCCTCAGGCACTGAGATAAGGTTGAAGAAGCTGCTCAAGGAAGCAGAAGCAAAACTCCAAGTCCCTTGGAGCATCACTGTCCCCACTGAGAGCAGGAACTGCCAAAGGCTCCCCAGGGACTTAACCCTTTGATTTTTTCATCAGAAAAACGTTGCTATGATAAATATAAACACAATTGAGGTGTTGTATCAGGATGCTCTGCCTGGAGTGTGGTGAAAATGGCTTGAAAAATGCCCTTGCATTTTTGTTTGCAAAGCTTTCAGTGGTGGATGGAGAAAGGTAAGCCATGCTGCTTTGGAATGTTGAGGAAATGCTGAAACCAGCCTGACTCACTTAAACTCTTCCTGTCCTTGCTAGGATGAGGAGCCCCTCAGCCTTCCCTACTCCAGGCTGGACAAGCCCAGCACCCTCAGCCTCTCCTCACAGCCAAAGGGCTCCAGCCCTATCCTGGAGGCCCTTCCCTCACCCTGCTCCAGCTGCCAGACATCTTTCCTGCCCTGGGCAACCAAAACAGGCCCCAGTGACCTGGATAATCCCCATCCTTGATGTCCTGGTTACACAGCCCTGGCCCCTTGTCCCCAAGTCTGGCTCTGGGGTTGATTTGTGGAACATCCTTGGTGGAACCTGTGGCCCAGGTGGAATTGGGGGAACCCAAGGGAATGGTGGATCCTGCTGGGCATGAACAGCACTGGACTTCTCTGAGTAAACTGTGAGTTGATGCTGAGGCAGAGTGACCAGCCAGAATACCAACACAGAAAACACAGAGAAAAATTACCAGTTTGCTGCAATTGTAACTTTTGTCACAAGATGGAAATCTTACTCTAAAATACACAATGACCTCCTGCAGGCTGAACTGGAGGCACTGCAGGTCAGGGAAAGACACTCTGTGCCTGAAATGCTCAGCAGATGCTCAGCTCAGGCAGCTCCTGCAGCCCCCGGGCCAGCCCCGCTGCCCAGCACAGCAGCAGAGAGTTGGCCCCGGGGCTCCTCAGGGAGCTGCTGCTGCCCCAGGGACAGGGCAGCCTCTTGCCAGGGCTCCTCTGCACCCCAGGGGCTCCTGCTCTGCTGCTGGCACATGCCAGCTGCCCACAGAGCCTGTGCCAGGGGAACACGTCTGTGCTGGCCTGAGCAGCCACTGCTGCAGCCCCTGCCCTGCTCCCAGAGCCCGAGCTGGGGCTGCTGCTCTGCAGAGCACGGGGGCTGTGCTGCCCGGGGCCCTGGGCTGCCTCTGCTGGGCTCTGCTGCTCAGCCTGGGACACAGAGGCAGCTGATGGTGCTCCCTGCACTGACCCCCTCCCACACAGGCTCTGCTGGGGCTGTGGAGGGGCTCAGAGGAGCCTGCCTTGTTCCAGGGCTGCCAGATGCCCTTGGGGCTGCCCTGCATCCTCCTGGGGAAGGTGTCTGAGGCTCAGAGCACTCAGTGCCAGACTCCTTTCCTTGTGCCTGCTGTGCCCCTGGGGTTCAGAGCACTCAGTGCCCAGACTCCTTTCCCTGTCCCTGCTGTGTCCCTGGGGCTGCAGAGCTCTCCTGGTCACAGCAGACAATCAGTCTTTGATCTTGGGGTGACCCTACCGTGGGCAGGTCTCTCCCCAGTGAGCTCCACTCCCTGCTGCTCCCTGGCACACCCTGTTCCTGCAGGTCCCCTGTGCTCTCCTGGCAGCTCCCAAGGCCCTGCAGACAAACATTGCCCTGCCATCAGCCCTGGGACAAGCTGCAGAGCCCCAGCAAGGTTCAGCACACACCATTCACCATCTGATGGGCATGGGCCACCAACAAGCCAAACCTGACCCAGACCTGAGTCCCTTGACGGCCACACTGGGACCCTGATCTCATCCCACTGAGCCCTGGGAGAACAGGGAACACAAGGAGCTTCCTCAGAGTCTGTTCTTTGGGCCTGTTCCTGAGAGTGACTCTGGAGGAGAACAAAGCCTTCCTGCCCTGCCCTCAGGAGATCCCTTTGCTGGTGGAGCTGCTGCGCTGGAACACAGCTGTGTCCCAGCAGTGCCCACGGCCTGTCCCTGCCTGTGCTCACAGCACGGACATGCAGCAGGACAGTGACCAAGCTGCCAGAGCACTGAGGCCTTACAACCACAGAAGGGCTGGAAAGGAGAGGGTGGATTTGGGAAAAGCAGATGTGGGAGGAGCCAGGGCCATTTTCCCTGGCTGTGCTGCTGTGCTGGGAGTCCCTCCACCTCTGCCCACAGGCACTGCCCTTGCAGAGATACAGAGAAGGGCTGGGGAAGCACCTGGGTCACACAGGGCAGAGCAGGACACTTTATTTTACCTCAATGCCCAATGATCATGGCTCCTTACTGTCTATGCTGAACACAACCACAGTAGGTACTGATGTAGCAATACTGTGACTAAAGGCATCCCTTTATGGAAAACACTATGAAAAATTAAAAAAAAAATAAATAAATAAAAGGAAATGTAGAACACATGCAATAGAAACACATGGAGCTTAGCATTCTGGGCAGTCTATAATGAGTTCCATTCTGAATGCTATGCAGAAACAAACAGGCACTTCATTGTTTCTGGGAACACAGAGTGGTCATATTCCTCAGGGCATCCTCAAGTTCCTGACTCCTCAGGCTGTAGATGAGGGTGTTATAAACAAGATTAAGCTGAATTAAATATAATTAGAATACGCGATAATTTATTTTGCGACTGAAATACAGTCCTTCTTACTCATGATCCAAGAGGGACAGCGCTGAGCCCGGGATCGGCGCCAGGTGAGCACACTCTGATCCAACCTCTATCGCATCAGATCCCCCAGTGCTCACAAAGCCGCCTTGGTCAGTCCAGTTTTTATACAGTTTTTCATAGCCTGGAGCAGAGGTCTTTCTTTTTGTTGTTGCACATATTCATGTAGTCTTTCTCTGCATTGGGCTGGACAAAACCATGTCTGGGACACGATGAATTTGGTGAATGCAGATCTCAGTTTATGGCAAGCCAGCATTCAGATGTAGCTTTCCTGATGGCTCTGATCATCTTAATCATCAATAATTGACGGGTGCTCATCGCTTGGGTGTTTCCTGGACAGTTTCTGAAAGGGCTATCTTTGAACAAGTAATTATTTGGCTTTTGACTAGGAATTACCACCAGTTGAGAATAATTTCAGAAACCCACAACTCTGGGGACTAATAAGGGTAACTCCTCGATTTTTGTGTGGGCGGACAGTTATTCATTGTGGACCAGGGTGACAGCCAAGTTGGGTCCTTCTCCTCTGTAGAGGGTGCAACAAGAGATGATAATGTATATCTAATAAAAGGAGACCTATGTCCCCTAGGTGTGCCCTGGAACTCCTGAGAGGCTATATTTGGGTTGTAGCACATGATCAGTTTGAGATAGTGAGTCCAGTCTTTGGGTAAGGTTTAAAGCCGGAGAATTTGGATATTTTTGAAAAAGACTGGGAATGGTGCCAGCTTGGTAAAATGAATTATAAGGCTCCCCATGCAGTTTAACTTTAAGTATTTGAGATACAAGTGTTTATTATGGAATTTCTGTCTGGTCAAATAGGAGAAGGAAGCAGCCAGCTGTTTGAGCTATTGGAGAAGGGGGATTTCAAATAACTTAGAGGAGAGAGCAGAAAGAATCAGGACTGCATGTGCTCAGTATTTTCGGAGGGGTTGTCATTGGGTTGATCAGCAGGGTGTGGTCGACAATATTTGTCATTGGGGTGGTCAGTGGGTGTGGTCAGTGGGGTGTTGGCACTGGTTTCTAGGATATGGGTGTGGTCAATGAGTGTGTGTAGTGGTTATGGTCAGTGGGTGTGATCATTGGATGAATGGTCATTTGGGTGGTGAGTGGGATGTGATCAGTGGGTAAGGTCAGCAGGTGTGATCAGTCAGCGGGTGCTCAGTGTGTCACCTGTTCCTAGTTCTGCTCCATCATTCCTGCTCTGATGAGGATGGATCCTCAGCCACTTGGAGGATGCTGATGAATTTTACTACTCCAGAGGCCTCTTCTTTCTTGAGCTCTTCAGTTCCGGAATTCAGTGACAAAGGCTCATAAACATCTGTTAAAAACATCCATAAGAAAAGCTCCTGGGGATAACTTAAGTTTTCAAATCTTTGGTGGTTGATTAAATAGATTTCAAAAGTGTATACCAAGTGAATATGCTATATTGAAAACAATGCCAAGAGAAGTGATTTCTCCTGGTTCTTTTCCTGTTTATAGATGGATATAAGAACTGTCCAACTGATATTGACCCCCAGCACCTTCTAATGCAGTCTGAATAGATATGAAAATCAAGACCCTTCATGATGGTCAATCAATCACACTTTGTCCCCACCCCCATCCCCTCCTCACCATTTCCCTCATCCAACCACTCAGACTCCTTTGGATCAGGAGCAGTGCAACCAGCAGGCACAGAGCAGTGATTCTTCCCCTGGGCTCAGCAGTGGTTGGGCAGCACCTCAAGCGCTGTGTCCACTTCTGGGCCCCAATTTAGGAAGGACATTGAGGTGCGGGAGAGTGTCCAGAGAAGGGCTACAAGGCTGGTGAGGGATCTGGAACACAAGTCCTGTGAGAAGTAGCTCAGGGAGTTGGGGATGTTTATCCTGGAGGAGACTCAGAGGAGATCTCATCACCCTCTACAACTCCCTGACAGGAGAGTGCAGCCAGGTGGAGTTGGGCTCTTTCCCCAGGGAACAGTGACAGGACACAGCCTTAAAGCTGCCCCAAAGAAGATTTAGGCTGGACATAATAAATATTCTTCAGAAAGAAAGTGATTGGGCATTTGAATGGCCATCCCAGGGACGTGGATGAGTCACTGTCCCAGGAAGAGTTTCAGTATAGACTGGATGTGGCACTGAGTGCCATGGCCTGGGTGACAGGGTGGTGTTAGTTAGTTGGTTAGTTAGTTAGTTGGAAGTTTAAGATGTATCATTACAAGTTTGTGAAGTGTTATATGATTGGTTGAAAAATGCACATGGCAGCAAAGCTGTGGGAAGCAAAGCAATTTATGATTGGTGATAAAAGACATTTGCAAAGTTCATAGAAATAATGTGATTGGCTAAAAAACAAATGGAAGGCATTGTAACTACGAATGAGATGGCTTCAGGTATTATGGCATTCGGTGTAACATCTTTAATGTCTCACCCTTCTATGAGAGTGGTGCAATAAAGCAATAAACTGTCTTTTACAATGTCTCTGAGTTGCCCATCTTTTGTTATAATGATCTTCTGACATGCATATTTTGGATATCAAGCCTGCCAATTGAAATGAATAGGGATTCAAAGATACCAGGTCTACCCAAAAGAAATCAAAAGGATTTAGAGACACCAGGTCTACCATGTTTAAGTCTAGGTGGATTTAGGGACACCAAGCCTATCCATTGAATTAAACAGGACTTTTGTGGAATTTTGGTGTAAAATGGGGCAATTTGGTAAAAATGTGGGAGACATGTTGGGCACAATTCCAGGAATTTGCCTTCCAGGATCATGATGCTGATTCTGTGGAAGTCCTGGATGAATTCCTGGAAGCCAATTCTGAATCCCTGATCCCACACCTGTGACCTGTGTTGGAGCTGTACCTCCAGGTAAGCCCAAAAATCTCCATTTTGAGTCCAAATTCTGGAAATTCTGAAGCCAAAATCGAGATTTTTTGCAACAAAATTTTGGGGTACTGGGTTTAGCCATTGAAGTCAATGGGAATTTAGGGACCCCAGGTCCACCCAGTCAAAGCAGTGAGGATTTTTGGGACACCAGTTTTGGGGGTGCCTAGGGGTTTTGGGTGACCCAGTGATCCAAGAGGTACCCAGGTGTATCCAGATGATTTTTGGGGATCTCCAGGTGATGTTTGGAGCACCCAAGTGTTGTGACTCTCCTGGATGGGCTGGGAAAAGATAATGGCCACTGTTGCATCCTTTCAGTCAACGTGGACACAGATAACCCTCCATGCTGGGGGTGCTGTCGGGGGGCACTTGAACATTCAGGGTTACCCCAAAACTCCAGGTGAGGGTCCCAGAGGTGGGAGGGAGCCCTGAGTTACCTCAGCAGATGATGCAGCACAGGTCAGTGGGGTCGGTGCAGGTGGCATTCTGCACCGGCTCCAGCTCAGACGTGGGCAAAGAGGGTGCCCCGAAATCTCAGGGGAGCAGCGGGGTCACCCAAATTGATGCACAGAAAAACTTTATAACCCACAAAGTAAGTTATAGGTATGTATTTTATTCATCACTGAGGTGCATGGGGGACAGCTCCTCCAAAAACATGCACACCTTTGGTGACCTGCACCTCTCTTTTTATTCTCTACAAAATAGGATTGCACAGTGCACCTAATGCATATTCATTTCCTAATCCACCCTGTCCCTGCTTCGTATTAAAATTACCTCCATGTCACTTTGTGACTTCACATTCCTCCTTGTTGTTTGTTCTAGTGGCTGTCTGGGATGAAGTAAGCAGTCTCCCTCTCAGTTTGAACTTTTAACCTCACCTTCATTGCATCTTAGTCTTAGGTTCCTTTCCAGACTTTGATACCAGTTTTTGCTGGCTCAAGGGTCTAAGGAATCCCTGTTATCTGGAATGGGTCTCACTCTTCCATCCTGCTTGCACATTCTTGGCCCTCTATCTTATCTTGAAGCCTTGCTCAGTCCTCCTGTTCTTGCAAAGACAGTGAATGTTAAGCACTCAGAGAATATTTCCAGTCCCCTTCTAGTTAAAGCATCCTCCTGTATTTTTACCCTTAACTCATTCATTTTAATTTGAATTTTCCCCGTTTCAGTTTCACAATGGCTCCTTGGTTCTATGAGCCCCAGAGCTTCATCCTTGACCCTTGGTTCCATAGGGGTCTGGAGTCACAATGGTCCCCCTGAATCCATGAGGCACAAGAATGTCACAATGGTCTCTGGCTCCATGAGGTTCCATGGTGTCTCCATGGTGTCTCCATGGTGTCCTTGGATCTACTAGTGTCCTTGTCACAACTGACCCATGGTTTCCTGAGGCTCCCCAGTGTCACCATGGTCGCTGTCAGAGGCTGGATGAGATCAATGTCCCAGACACCTTGGCATGAGCTGTCAATCAGTCACACAGCAGGCTGGTGCTGACCCAGGCTCTGATTGCTCCAGCAATCACAAGTCCCACCTGGGGGAGTCCCATGAAGGCCCAGAGACTTAAAAAAACACAGAGCACATGCTCAGTCCAAGTCCCTGCCTTCTCTTGTGGTCTGTGTCACACCAAAGGCAATGCTCCACACTCATCCCTGGATCCCCAGCCCAGCTCCTGAGTGACCAAATGACCAAAAGTCCTACCTGGGGGAAATACCTAGGAAGACCAAGGAGAATTTCAGGCAGACCACTAAGCAAGTGCACGTCTTGACCCTACCTCCTTTTGGAATTTCTGTCTGAACAGTACTGGAATCCAAGAGTGTGCATCTCTGTATCTTTTTTGTCTTTCTCTCTGGTTTTCTATTTCTTCTGTTTCTGTCCCCTTCCAAATTTTGAGTAACTTGGGAAAGAGGAATTACTAGACAGCGCCATCATCTGCTGAGATCCTGCCTGCTTCCCCCTCCCCCCAGAGTGGCCAGACCGGCCCATGGCATAGTTGGAATGCTGCCCCTGATAAGATTTTCCAAAAACTCCAGGGTCAAGGGAGAATGGGAGGCAATCAGCCTGTGAATGCTGCCTCATAAGTTGATAAAATAATTATGGGAAAACTGTAAGTTGAGGAAAGGATTTTTACACAGTGATCAGATTTACATTCTCCTGAAAGGCTGATTCACTGTGACACAGCACCGGGAGGAAACTGTTTTCTTGTGGTAAAATCTCCATAGACTGATGAAAAGTTCTGCTCACCCAAGTAAATGGGTGAAAGGCTATTTATAGAGATGGTAAATTGACTGATCCATTTCTGTATATTATCAGTGTGAAAGAAAAGAAGTTGTAGGGGGAAGATAAATGTTCTGAATGATTTATTGAGATTTTTTTTCCTTGTAGTTTCTAGTAATAAAGCTTTCTCTTTGTACCTTTTAAAGTTTGAGCTAGTTTTGTCTTCCTCCAATCCCATCTCACAGCAGAAAATGAGTAAATAATTCTAATGGGTGCACTGGCAATTTGGCCAATGTTAAATGTAAAACTTAATATTGAACTCTTCTTTCTTGACCTCTTCAGTTCAGGGATTCAGTGAGAAAAACTCAAAAGTATTTGTTCAAAACACCCAAACAAGAAAAGCCCCTGGGGATAATTTAAGTTTTCAATTCTTCTGTGGTTAATTAGACAGATTTCAGTAGTGTATTCAAAATGAATATGCTATATACTATATTGAAAACAATGCAGGGAGAAGTATTTTATACTGATTTCTTTTTGTATTTATTGATTGATACCAGCAATGTCCAATTGATATTGAACCCCTGAATCTTCTAATGAAGTCTGAATAGATATGAAAATCAAGACCCTTCATGGATGACAATAAATAACACTTTGTCCCCACCCCCTCCCTCTAATTCCCTCATCCAACACCTGGATCAGGAATGGTGTGGCCAGCAGGAACAAGACAGTGATTTTTCCCTTGTGTTCAGCACTGGTTGGGCAGCACCTCAAGTGCTGTGTCCAGTTCTGGGTCCCAATTTACAAAGGACATGGAGGGGCTGGAGTGTGTCCAGAGAAGAGCAACAAGGATGGTGAGGGGTCTGGAACACAAGTCCTGTGAGGATCAGCTGAGGGAGCTGGGGATGTTTATCCTGGAGGAGGCTCAGGTGAGACCTCATCACTCTCTACAGCTCCCTGACAGGAAGGTGCAGGAGGTGGAGGTCGGGCTCTTTTTCCAGAGAACAGTGACAGAACAAGAGGACACAGCCTTAAGCTACACCAGGGGACAATTAGGATGAACATTAGGAAATATTTTTCACTGAAAGGGTGATTGGGCATTTTAATGGGCTGCCCAGGGAAGTGAGTGAGTCACTGTCCTTGGAAGTGTTTCAGGATAGACTAGATGTGGCACTGAGTATCATGGTCTAGCTGACAAGGTGGTGTTGGGTCAAAGGTGTAACTTGATGCTCTCAAAGTTTTTTTCCCAGCCTGGATGATTCTGTGATGATTGTGACACTGCAGGGCCCTGGGGAAGCAAGGGAACATTGTGACACTGCAGGGCCTCGTGGAACTGAGAGGACCAGAGTGACACTGTGTACAAGATGGCACCACAGAGCCAAGGGGCCACTGTGACACTGTGGGGCTACATGGAAGGAGTCCATTGTGACAGTCTGGGCTCTTGTGGAACCACAGAGGCCACAGTGACACTGCAAGGCCTGGTGGAACCAAGGGGCCATTGTGACACTGTGGGACCAAGGAGAGCCTTGTGACAGCCTGAGGCCAATGGAATCAAGGGCTCATTGTTCTAGTGCAAGGATTCTTGGAACTCTGGAAACAATTGTGACACTGTGATGCCCCATGCAACCAAGGGTCCCTAATGACACGGCAGGATCTTGTGTAACCAGGGCTCCATTGTGACACTGTAGCACCAAGGAATTCATGGCAGCACTTGGAGGCCTCATGAAACCAAGAGGCCACTGTGACACTGCAGGACCTTGTGTAATAATGGGGCCATTGTGACACTGCAGGGCCCATGGAACCAAGGGGCCAGTGCTGCTCCTCAGGGACACCTGGAATGAAGGAAACATGTCTGATACCATGATGTCCCTTGGGACTAAGAGGTCACTGTGACTCTGTGGAACTAAGGAGAGCATTGCTGCACTGCGAGACCTCATGGAAGCAAGGATCCATTGTGACACTGCACAGGCTTGGGTGATCAAGATGCCATTGTGACACTGTGAGACCCAAGGATCCAATGGACTCTGTGACACAAAGGAGTCCCAGGGAACCAAAGGGACATTGTGACACAGGGAACCCTCATGGAATCATGCAGACCACTGTGATGTTGCAGGGCCTCATGGAACTGTGGAGACAGCAGGTTGGCTGAGAGATTTCATCTGCTGCACGGTAGGAGGGGTCTGCAGAGAGACCTGGACAGACTGGTTCCAGGGCCCAAATCCAACAGGGTGAAGTTTAACAAGACCAGACACCGGGTCCTGCACTTTGACCACAGCAACCCCTGCAGCACTTCAGGTGGGGGAGTGGTTGGACAGAACCAGGCAGAAAGTGACCTGGGGGCACTGAGGGACAGCAGGCTGGACATGAGCCAGCAGTGTGCCCAGGTAGCCAAGAAGGCCAGTGGGTCCTGGCCCAGATCAGGAATGGTGTGGCCAGCAGGAGCAGTGCAGTGATTCTTCCCATGTACTCAGCACTGGTTGGGCAGCACCTCGAGTGCTGTGTGCAGCTCTTGGCCCCCCAATTTAGGAAGGACATGGAGGGGCTGGAGCATGTCCAGAGAGGGGCAACAAGGCTTGTGAGGGGTCTGGAGCACAAGTCCTGTGAGGAGTGTCTGAGGGAACTGGGGATGTTTATTTTGGGGAAGAGGAGGCTCAGGAAGACAAGGTAAAGTCAGGGCAGAGGTTGGACTTGATGATCTCCGAGGTCTTTTCAGACTTGGCTGATTCTTATTCTCTGAAACCATCCTTGGAGCAGTTGCAGGATGAGCCCTGGGCCTCCTCTTCAGAAGGTCCAGCAGCCCAGGTCCCTCAGTTTCTCCACACAGCCCCAAAGCCCATCCTGTCAGTCCTGCAGAGCCTCTCTAGCCCCTCCTCACTGCCGAGAACAGGGAGCCCCACACCCAGACAACGCAGGCCAGATGTGCTCCCCTGGCCTGTGGTGCCTCTGGCAAAGGAGCAGCACGAGGCACTGCAGGAGCCTGCAGACAATTCCTGAAGGACTTGTAGGATGATCCTGCTCCCCAAGGGATGTTCCCATGGTGACAACTCAAAAGCTGAAATGGGGAGTTGGGCCAGAGAGGAAAGGGCAAACAGGCATGAATTGTTTGCAGGGGAGGGGACAGGGATGGAAAAGAAGAAAAAAATTTTACCCGGATAGAGGAAAGAAAGCAAAGAAGAAACACAGGAAGTGCTTAGGGTAATTTGGTGGTGGCTGCCAAGCATCCCTAGCTATGAGCAGCAACATCTGCAGCGAGACAGGAAACTCACAGCTCATGGAACAAACTTTCTGTCTCACTTCAGAGGCCATGACAAACCCAAATGGTTTCTCTCCTGTCCCCCAGCACTTGCTGGTCCCAGGGGCTGATGGCATTTGTGCCCACTCAGCTCCATCTCCCCAAAGCAGCACCATGGGGGTGCTGACGCCTGCTCTGTGCAGTGCAAACAGGGGCTCCTGAGCCAGTGCTGCCGTGTCTGTGCCTGCAAGGATGCGGCACCTGTGTGAGCTGGGGAGAGGCCAGGGCTGCAGAGGGGGGATGTTGTTGGCAGGTGCATGAGGACGCTCTGGGACGCTGCTCTGTGCTCTCCAGCACAGTGGGGATGGATCAGCCCCTGCTCTGCTGCTCCTTGCCAGGCTCTCCCCCTTGCAGGGCCCTTGCAGAGCACCAGCCATGCTGTTTGCCCCCAGCCTGCCCACGGCCAGCCTGGGGCTGCTCACGGCGGTTTTCTCTGCTCAGCATTGGCCTGGCCAAGTGTTGTGGAGAGAGCCTGGCCAAGGAGCCTGGAGCCCCCAGGCCCTTCCCTGAGGTGTCAGTGCTGCCCCAGCAGTGCCCATGGACTGTCCCTGCTGCAGCCCCACACTGCCACCCCCAGGGATGTGCCCAGCCCCGAGAGCACTCAGGCCATGCAGCAACATGAGGGGCAGGAGGGCAGCGGGGCAGTGGCACGGGAGCAGCACTGCCAATACCAAGTGCTGCTGCTGCTGGGCACAGCTGCTGTGCCAGCACTGATCTGCCCCAGCATTGCACACAGACATTGCTGCTGCAGCTCCAGAGATGGGAACAAAAAGGGCATCTCTGGAGAAAACTTTGCTGGGACATCCTTTAGTTCATTCAAAGCCCTCAGGAGCAACAGCTCATCATTGACAAAGGTTGTGCCAGCAATGAAGGTGGAGAGAATCCAAATGCGCTCAAATGGCATTAAGAACAGCATTTCTTTGTGGACAAGCTTCAAAAATGAAAACACAGAGGACAAAGACCAAAACAAACACAACCAAACCAAATAGAACAATCAAGATGACTTTTATTACTAATTATTTGCCGGAAACTGCCCAGCAGTTTACTGTTTCCGAAATTGTCCAGTGATCAGTCTCCACATTGCAGTCTTCAGCTCCTGGTTCCTCAGGCTGTAGATGAGGGGGTTCAGCACTGGAGGCACCACTGAGTACAGAACTGACAGTGTCAGATCCAGAGATGGGGAGGAGATGGAGGGAGGCTTCAGGTAGGCAAATGTGCCAGTGCTGAGGAACAGGGAGAGCACGGCCAGGTGAGGGAGGCAGGTGGAAAAGGCTTTGTGCCGTCCCTGCTCAGAGGGGATCCTGAGCACAGCCCTGAAGATCTGCACATAGGAGAAAACAATGAACACAAAACAGCCAAAACCTAAATCAAAACCAACAGCAAGGAGCCCAAGTTCTCTTAGGCTGGAGTGTGAGCAGGAGAGCTTGAGAATCTGAGGCACTTCACAGAAGAACTGGCCCAGCACATTGCCATGGCACAGGGGCAGGGAAAATGTATTGGTCGTGTGCAGCAGAGCATTGAGAAATGCACTGGCCCAGGCAGCTGCTGCCATGTGGGCACAAGCTCTGCTGCCCAGGAGGGTCCCATAGTGCAGGGGTTTGCAGATGGACACGTAGCGGTCATAGCACATGATGGTCAGGAGAAAATACACTGTTCCAATGAAGAACAGAAAGGAAAAGACCTGTGCAGCACATCCAGCATAGGAGATGTTCCTGGTGTCCCAGAGGGAATTGTGCATGGCTTTGGGCACAGTGGTGCAGATGGAGCCCAGGTCAGTGAGGGCCAGGTTGAGCAGGAAGAAGAACATGGGGGTGTGCAGGTGGTGGCCACAGGCTACGGCGCTGATGATGAGGCCGTTGGCCAGGAGGGCAGCCAGGGAGATGCCCAGGAAGAGGCAGAAGTGCAGGAGCTGCAGCTGCCGTGTGTTTGCTAATGGCAGCAGGAGGAAGTGTCTGATGGAGCTGCTGTTGGACATGTGCTGTGTCTTGCCATAATGATCTGTAAGAAAAGCAATCATGGAATAGTTTGGTTTGGAGAGGACTTTAAATATCCCAGCCCAGCTTGGGGGCCCTTTCCCCCCACTGCCAGCCCAGGGCTCTGCTGCCTGGAGCTGTCCCTGCCAGCAGCTGCTTCCCTGTGCCCAGGGCTGGACCCTGCCACTGATGCAAGAGCCCAGCCCAGTCCTGGGGTCTCAGCTCTGCCCTGCAGACACCTCCCAGCATAGGGCACTGCCCAGGGCCAGCTCTGTCCTTGCAGGCCTAGTTGGCAACATCACACCAGCCCTGAAGTTGCTGGAAAAGACACACTGATGCTGCCTATAAGGGACCCTGTGATGATATCTGTCACTGACTACTTTACTGAGATTTGAGAGAATTTTTAAAATTTTTTCTCATTCTTAACCGAGAGATGAATATCAGTGTGCAATTTCCCATTCAGGCAACGCAAGAGCAGTAGATTAAATAGCAGGATTTTCCCTTTTATGCATCCCCTGATTTGCTGTGCTTCCTGTATAATCTACTTAAAAATGTTCTGCAGTAAATGTCATGCTGGGAGCAGTCTTGAACAATGCAGCATCCTCACCACACAAGGAGAAAACTTCCAAGCCATACGAGCTCTTTCCTTCTACCCAGTCCTTGTCCCCCAGTGCTGTGAGCAGCTCCCAGGGCTGGCTGAGAGCTGTCCCTGGCAGGCAGCAGAGTCCCTGCCCCAGCACAGCACTCTGGGCTGAAGGACCCTGCTCTGCAGGACAGCCCTGGGCACCCCTGGTTGCTCTACACAAGAGAGAATCAGAGAATGTACTCACAGAGTCTGTAGGCATTGGGATGTTCCAGCTTTAGGAGATCACTCCAGGAGCTGCAGCTGCCTTGTGTGCAGCCAGAGGCTTTCTGTGTCAAGGCTGGGAGTGATTCTGCTCCAGACATTTCTGAGCATCTTCCAGAAACGGCTGATTGAAGATCTCTGTGCCTCTGTGATGTGCCCAGGGTGGCTGCATGCAGAGCCCCAGCCCTGCTGGGCTCTGAGAAGAGTTGCTCAGCAAGAGAAATGTGGTTTTGAAGTTCTTCTTGTTTGCTCAGGTGACCCTCTGCACCAGGAGCCTGGCCCAGCTCAGTAGTACAGACACAGCACAAGGACTTTAATGACCCTCTTGGGGGGTTCTGCTGAGGCCCTGAACATCAATCCCTGTGAGGGAGGTGTAGAAAACTCTCAAGAATTCCAAGTCAGATTAAAACTCCAAAGTTGCTTGAAGTTTTAATGGGTCCTACTGAGGAACAGAAGTGCGAAAGTGTCCCCATGTTCTAGTCAGAGGAGGAAATTGTAGGCAGAGATGACAGGTGGGCACAAAGAGAAGCCAAGTCTTGGTGCTCTGGGGCACAGCAGGGTCTGTGCCACCAAGAGCTCTGAGGAGACACCTTGTCCTGAGCCACTGGGGCCTCCTGGCACAGCCCCAGCAAGGCTGGGCACTGTCACCCCTTGTCCTGCCCTCAGCATCCCCCCACATCCCAGTGGCCTCAGGGATCTGCTGGGACCAGTCCCTGGGGAGCCTTGCTCAGGAATGGCCCTGGGGGCTCCTTCATGCTCCCAGGGACTGCAGATTTTTTAAAGGACTTTGGATTTTGCTTTTTCCTTGGAGTCTCTGAGAGCTTTGTGCAATCATGGCCTCCAGTTATCTGCTTTAATTAATCCCTTGAGAGCTTTGGTCAGTATCAACACTCAATGGGGCTCATTACTGCTTCAAGGCACTCAGGGTTAATTTAAGTTCTACTTTTTGACTCTGAGTCTCTGAGAGGTTTGAGCAGCAATGGTCTCCAATTATCTGCTTAATTAGTCCCTTGAGAGCCTTTGTCAGTAATAATACTCAGTGGGGCTCAGTAATGTTTCAGGGTACTCAGTATTTTTTAGGTACTTGGTGTTCCCCATTTGACACCAACTCTTTAAGTAGTTTATGCAATCATGGCCACAATTATCTGCTTTAAGGAGTCTCTTGAGTGCTTTGTATTGACACTCACTGGGGCTCATTAATACTTTGAGATACTCAAGGTTTTAAAGGTACTTCGGATATTCCTTTCCTCTCTGAGTCTCTGAGAGGTTTTTGGGCAATCCTGGACTCCAATTCTCTCCTCCAAGTAGTTCATGAGGAGCCTGTGATGGGGATGGACATCAGTGGGTCCCATTAATGCTATGACACACTTTGAGTTCTTCTTCTGACTTTGATTCCTGGAAAGGTTTGTGCAATCTCCTCTCAGGCCCTGAGGTTCAAGGACTCAGCACCAAATGCTCCTTGGGGCTCATTGGGATCAAGCAAGTCCTGACAAACCATGGCTCTGCCTTGATTTGCCTCTGGTCTGGTGCAGTTCTTTATGAAGGTTTCCTAATAGAGTTAAGGAGAAATATTTCAAAGAGCTTCTAAGAAATGCACATTCCTGTTTTAATGGATGCCTTTTATTCCTGCTGAATTTAGAACAGAGATGATTGCAGCATTCTGTGATTGATGTTCATCCAGGGTCTCTCCTCAGGAGGTCTGGTCAGATCAGAGAAGCTGTGCCTTGAGATCTGATCCAGTTTGGACAACCTTCCTGCACATTCCCCAACCTCCTCCTGTTTGTCCTCACTCACCTGGGGCCTACTTTGTTTGGAGAACATGCTGCACACAGCCAAAAATAAGTTTTCCTCCTTTTTTTCCTCTCTTTTTTAAGCAATCTAAAACTCTTGAATTTCCTCATTCAAAAAAGACTCCTTCAAATAGTGTGGCAGCCAAAGCTGGAGGAGGTTCCCCTTTCCCAAGGCAGAACCATGAAAGGAATTTTTTAGACCTTTGGGCTCCTTGATTCCACAAGGCCTTTTTTTGTCACCATGGACTCTTGGTTCTGTGAGGCTCTGTAGTGTCACAATGGATATTTGCTTCCATGGGGTTGCACAGTGTCACAATGCTCTTTTTGATTCCATGAGGTTCTATGCTGTCACAATGGAGATTTGTCTCCATGGGGCCCCACAGTGTCACAATGATATTTTTGCTTCCATGAGACCCTGATCTGTCACATTGACTTTTGGTTCCTTGAGATTCTGTACTCTCAACAATGGCCTTAGTGTCACAACAAACCCTTGGTTCCATGAGATTCTTGAGTGTCATAATGGAATCCTTGGTTCCATGTGACCCCACAGTGTCACCATGGTCTCCTTGGTTCTATTCAGTGGCCATTCAGTGTCACAATGGCCCATAGGTTTCATGAGGCCCCACAATGTCACAGTGGACCTTTGGTTCCATGAGTTCCCCCCAATGTCACAAGAGTCTTCTTGGATTCACAGTGTCAAAATGGTTCCTTGGCTTCACACAGCCCCACTGTGTCACAATGAGATCTTGGTTCCATTAAACCCTACAGTGTCACAGGGATTTCCTTGGTTCCGTGAGGTTCTGTAGTGTCACAATGGACGTTTGGTTCCAGGTTACCCACAGGGTCACAGTGGTCTCCTTTTTCCTGTGGCACCCAGCAGAATACCCCACTGTCAGGGCCGAATGCCTGGGAAGGAAGAGGAGAAGCAAACATTTGGAGTCATGGTTTTTGTCTTCCCAGGTCACAGTGATGTGGGGTGGGGCCCTGCTGTCCTGGAGATAGCTGAACACAGGCCTGCCCATGGAAGGGGGAAGAGACAACAACCTCTGTCCATGGAATTGCAACAGCAGAGAGGTCAGGCTTGAGAGGAATGTTGCATTTGTCTTTACAAACAAGCTGTAGATCTGTTGGTAGATAGAGTTAGCACTAAGAGATAAAAGAAACAATGAGAGGCATTCCACTGATTAATGAATGGGAAAAGAGATTTGCCTTTACAAAAAACCTGTAGGTTTGCTGGTAAATGAAATTGGATATCAGAAGATGAAAGAAGCAATGGTGGGGGAGGGAGGGGGGATGGAAACTATGAATTCTGTAAGAATTAAAAATTAAAAGGGAGGGTTATACATTAGAGAGGAATCTCAGGCGTTAGGTGTTCTGGAAAGTCTGGGTTTCTCAAGTACCTCAACCATTGGGGAAAGAGAGAGGAAAATGCAGCCAGGAAAATAGGATAAAAAGGATGCTGCATCCACCAAAAAATTGAGAGATCCCAGGGGAATGCCCCATGGCCTCTCCCTTTATTCGAATAAAGCATAAAGGACTCCTCTGTCTCCTTTTTGGACATAAACCTCTGGTGTTTGTGGATTCATTTTCCTTACAGGCTGAAGGCTGGGCTAAAAAGACTGTCACCAGCACAGGAAACATCGATCTGAGAGGAAAGATGTGTGCTAATGTCTTTACAAATCATTTGATGGGTGAAGGGATGGGCGTTAAGGCCTTTGAAATGTGTTGTAATGTTTCTACTGACTTTGGGCTGCAGGTTTGTTACCAGGCCCAGACAGCTTGGCTCCTGAAACAGACAAGGGTCTGCACAAACCTGAACTTCTTAATTTGGGGGGAAATTCCAGGTTCAAGGGGGAATATGGGGTACACGGGTTGGGAAGACCATACCTTCCTAGTACCTTGGGCAGTGGGTAAAGGAAGAGGGCAACGTGTGGCTGGGAGTTTAGGATAAAGGGAGGCTGCACCCTCTGAAAGCTCAAGAGAGAAAGCATAGTGGGCTTGTACCCAGGTGAACTCTCTCCCTTTATTCAAATAAAGTTGAAGGTGTGCTCTGTCTCCTTTTTGGACATAAACCTGTGATGCTTATGGATTTTCCTGACAGTGACAACATGGAATCTCATGGAACCAAGTGTCCACAGTTTCACGGCGCAGCCTCATGGAGCGTTGGAGACCATTACGTCACAATGGGAACACATGGAACAATGGCTCCATAGCAACACTGCAGGGCCTCATGGAATGCAAGAGATCCTTGGAAATGGATGGAATGGAAATTCATGGAACCAAGTGCTCACTGTTTTACAGCAAGGCCTCATGGAATGATGGAGACCATTTTGTTGCAATGGAAACGCATGGCACAAAGGCTCCACTGTGACCCAGAAGGGCCTCATGGAATCCAAGCGACCATTGTGATGCGTTGGAAACCCATGTAACCAAGGCTCTGTTGGGACAAACCTGGGCCTGATGGAACCAAGGAGACCACTGTGATGAAATGGAATCCCAAGAAACCTTGGGTCAATTGTCAACACATCAGGCTCTCATAAAACTAAGGAGAATATTGTGACGCAATGGATTCTCATGGAACCAAGGCCCCATTGTGACAGCGCAGCCTGATGGAAACCCGGTGCCACTGGGACATGTCCAGCCTTCGAGGAAGCAAGTGTCTACTGTGATACAGCACAGCCCCGTGAATCACAGGAGAGCACAGTGACACCATGTAATCTTGGGAAGCAAAATGTTAATTGTAAACAGAGCAGGGACTCATGAAAGCCAGGAAATCATTGTGATGCTGCACTTTGTCACAATGGGGCCCTGCTGTGTGAGTATCCATTTCCCCACAATCTGCAGGGTCCCATGAGACCCCAATGTGTCTCAATGTCCCCTTGCTTCCACAAGCCATGGCACGGTCCCAATTGCCCCTGGGTTCCATGAGGCCATGCTATTTTCAGAATTGACTCTTGCTTCCATGAGATTTCATTGCATCACAATGGTCCCCATGTTTCCATGAGGCTGTGCTGTGTCTCAAAGGACACTGGATTCCACAAGAGCTGTCAGTGTCCCAATGGCAAAAGGGTTCCAGGAGGCTGTGCCATGTCACAATTGACTGTTGCTTCCATGAGATTCCATTGTGACACAGAGCTCTCCCACACCCCATGAGGCCTTGATCTGCCATAATGGTGTCTTGTTTCTACTATACCTGTCCAAATTTTCCTGGCTCTTGTGGTCCATCTGGCACTTCTCTGTCAGAATTGACCTTTCAATCCATTGCATTACAACACTCCCTATGTTTCCATGACCTGCACTGTGTCTCAATGGACACTGGATTCCACAAGAGCTGGCAGTGTCCCAGTGGCTCTTGTCTCCTATTCAGCTCCACTTTGTCAAAATAAAGCCTTGGTTTCTAGAGATTTCACTGTGTCACAATGTTCTCCTTAGTTTCCTGAGAACCTGATGTGATGACAATTGACCCTGGGTTCCTCGAGATTTGATTGCATCACAGTGGTCTCCTTGGTTTTATAAAGCCCAGGTTTGTCACAACAGTTTCAGGATATTCCATTACAACATAATGGTCTCCAACACTCTATAAGGCTGCACCGTGAAACAGTGGACATTTGGTTCCATGGGATTCCATTGGGTAACAAGGTTCTCATGTGTTCCATTAGGCCTGGCTCTGTCACAGCGGACACTTGCTTACACCAGCCCTGGAAATGTCCCATTGGCACCTGGGTTCCATCAAGCCCTTCTGTCTTGAAAATTTACCTGTTCTTCCAGTACATTCCATTGCCTCACAATGGTCTCCTTGGTCCCATGAGGTCCCTCTGTGTCACAATGCAGCCTTGGGTTCTCGACATTCCATTGTCTCACAATGGTCTCCTGTGTTCCTTAGGCCTAGTGTGTCACAATGGACACTTGGTTCCATGAGCAGCGGCAATGTCTCAGTGGCACCTGTGTTCCATGACACCCTGCCGTGTTACACCTGACAGTTTGTTCCATGAGATTCCATGGAGTCACAATGGTCACTTGGTTCAATTGGGCCCAGCTGTGTCTCATGGCCCCTTGCTTCCATGAGCCACGGTATGGTCCTACTTGCATCTGGGTTCCATGAGGCCACAATTGACACTTCATTCCGTGATATTTCATTGCATGACAATTGTCCCCATGTTTTCATGAGGCTGTGCTGTGTCACATGGACACTGGGTTCCACATGCCCTGGTGATCTACCAAAATAAGAGTATTGGTCTAATACCAATACTCAACTGTGATGGACAAAACACTCTTAAACAATTTAAAGTTAGAAAGTGTATGTTTAGTCAGCGCTGGGCAGCAGAGTGAGGTAATCCTCTAATACGCACTGCAAAATCACAGGTGATCAGAGAGTCTATTTATTGACAAAGGACTTAAACAAATGCATATTCATAATAACAGCCCCTTCCATCCCCACTTTCTATGGTAATTAGCTTGAATAGCTATTAAGCATGAATGATTGACTTCTAAATTAAGTCTGGGGTCATTCTTTGTGGGGAGGGGTCTTAAAAGGAGGAAGTAAAGTGAGTCTTCCTTGCCCTGAACTCTCAACCTTTTCTGTCAATGACAGTACAAATGATTTCTGGGGATAGTCCAATTCTTTAAAGAATGGGTTTCTGGTTGCATTGTTTCTGTTTCTTTGGGTCTGCTTACTAGTTTCATCTTTTCCCATTGTAAGCACAGCTGAGAGAACATAAGATGACAATCATTATTTAAGATTCAGATAACTACCTCAAGCTAGGTTTTCTTTCTAACTTCTAACTTTTATTTTATTTCAGCAAGGTCTATCTATCAATTTACTTTTTAATTAATTCTAGTAAATAACTAACTTTTAACTAAAATCCTAATATTTCAAATATTAGTGTTTCATTCCCCGCTTCTTCTTTGAAATGAGTACTTTATTTTACTCAATATGGGGATTTCTCTCCATCTATCTAAGACACATGGCAGCGATCTCTTAAGACCAAGTCATATGCCTTTGACAGTGATGCTAAGTCTGCCACTTGTAGTATCTTCCTGTTGGGGGTTGAATGTTTTTCTATTACTGTGTCAATTTAAAGAATTTTTCCCATTATCATGCTAACGGAGCTTGCCAGGTTGCACCCAGGATCTTTGACGACTCTAGACAAAAGGGGTAGGTGGGAGGAGCCAAGAGGAGGAACACCCCCCCCCCCTCCCCATCTCCAGCCACGCAGCCAAACACAGGAGAACCAAACAATCTGCGATCACCTGCCCTGCATCTTCCCTGCTACAGCCTCCTACCTCTGAGGACACAGGTGACCACCTGTCACGGTGTGACTAGAGGGTTTGCCAATTTTATATATTTAATTTCCTTTAGAGATAGGATTTAGGAGCAAAGACAATGCACTCTTAAAATTCAAAAAAAGGTACAAGAAGAAATTTATTAATAACATAGAAAAAAATCATTCAGAATAAGATCTTAGATTATTCCCTCCTCCCTTCATTCCACATTTCTTACCAACCATATACAGAGAACACTTCAGTCAGTTATCCACTCAAATAATAATTTCAGTTCACTTAAGAGAGAAAAGTACCTTTTTCTGCTTTAGACTTAGGGGGTGTCTTCACCTTCAGAGTCTGCATCTGCCGGTGACATACAGAACAATGAATTTTCCTCTCATTCCCACAGTCCTTCCAGAGCCCTCTTATGGGTTACGATGCACACGTGGGGTACTACTTTTAAAGGCAGGCTGGTGAAAAACAAAATCCTCGTCATCATCTTCTTTATCAAATGTCTCTGCTCATGTTCCAGTTCTAAAACAGAGAGCTCAATTTCCCGAGGAAAAAAAAAAAGTCTTTCTCTCAAGCACACATCCTCCCCAAGTATATTTCACAGTTTAAAGGAAATTTAGTGAAGTCACAATCCCCTCATAGACCCACATAAAAGGTTTTCAGCTACTTATCAATTGCATATTTCCAATCTCTTCCCATCAGGAACTTTATCTTCACTTTGCTGACCTCTGTAGTCTCCATGCTTTATTTCTTCTCATTTAGGGGAGCTCAGGAGATCTAGAATCTTATTTAGGCATTAAGAAGTTAAAATTGCATCCAGATCGCGAAAAAACCATGTGGTGAGCTGGAGGCCTCTTCTAGCACGAGGAGAGCCGAGCCGAGCTGGGGCCCCTGCAGAGCGGCTGCCGAGCCAGGCCCCCGGCAGAGCTGGTGCCAGGCCAAGATGCAGGCCCTGTCCCAGACCGAGCCTGGAGCCGGGCCGGGGCCCTGGCCGGGGACCCCCACTTCTTCGGAGGTCGGAAGCTGAAAAAGCCCCCCAGCACTTGATCCACTGTGATTTGTGAAAGCGAAATAACTTTCCATTGGTTTCCCGAGCTGTCCATCACCAAATCAGCTCTCTGATTGGGTCCAGCAGCTCACAGGAGAAGCCCCCAGAGACAGGACAGCCCCCTCCATTCCTGGTCCACGTGGAGCTTCCCCCGAGGGGAAATCACCTTTCCCACCAAGCACCTGAAACCGACACACCACCAGAACCCAAACAGTGAGTGAGGAGCTGTCCTCTCCAGCCTGCTCCAATCTGAGACCAGCGTGGCCACTGCCGCCCCCTCCTGCCTCTGCTCCCGCCCACTTCTCTGCTGCTGCTGGGCTTTACTCTGTCTGCAGGACTGGGACTGAGTGCAGAGAGAGCGTGCCTGCAGCTAAAGAAAGGACTGGAACCAAGTTATCTGTTCTGTTTTGTTGGTAATTTTAACAACTTATGTTGTTTCTGCTTGTACGGTTAGATGTATTAGTAAAAGAGCTGTTATTTCTAATCCCTATCTCTGCCTCAGAGTTCTTGATTCAAGCAATTATAATACTTGGAGGGAGTGAAATTAAAGTCTCTGTTTCAAAGGAAAATTTCTGCCTTTATCGGCAGACACCTGTCCTTTAAACCAGGACGCTTCCAATTCCCAAGAAGTACAGCAATAGACAAAAACTTACACTAACTAAAATAAGCAGCACAGTGATTGGGTGAATTAAGGAATTAAGCAAACCGGTTGCAGTTGATGACCATCCAAATAGCACATCCCACCAATGATGAGACAGATGTTCTTCAACTCATTTAAAAAACCCTTTTATGGTCTCCATGTTAAGGTGTATCATGATCAAAATCCTTTTACCTCATCTTGAATCTCTTTCAAAATTTTTCTTCATTCCTGCTGTTTCAGTTAGCTGAGTGACTAGGTTAAATTCATACCTATAGGCGCAGGCAATATTTCTTCACAGTAACCAGGTTTGCCTTTATGTACTGATGTGATATTACAGGTGCTCAATAGGAAAAGTTGCATCCTTTGATTTTAGCAAAATTGCAAACACATAAATTGAATTGAGTTTCATTCACGATTTGATCGTCTATCATTATGGTGGGACATTCTGTTCTGAGACAGACACAGCCTTGTCCTATATACACAAGTGAAGTTGTCTGGTTGGTTAGATGCATTTCAAAGTGGCAAATGCTTTGGTCTGTGTCTAAGCAAGTATCTTTGTCATTTTCCAAAGTTCCCTCACATATATATCCTAATTGTTTCTTCATAGAACAGGGCTCTAGGTTAGTGGTCTGCCATTTTCCCTAAATTTCTCATGCCCACATTCCACGTTCAGAAGGATACAGTAGAGTCCCTTCATGATTTAATCCTAGAGTGACTAATGGATGTATTAAGCTCACAGTGCATTATGTATAGCTAAAATGAAAGCTGTTACTTTATTTGCCTCAGGGTCATAGGTAAAATTGACCAAAACCCACCAAGATTGAAGCTCTCTTTCCATTTCAGAGACATTATCCCAAACAATTTTCTGAATTTCAGCAGGGAATATCCCTTCCTCACCTTCCCTGATAACTATGGCAGCTGCTGACTGCATCCACATTTGTGCTTGAGTACATCCAAGAGCCAGAGAAATGTTTGCACTAGCTGTGCCTAGGGCTTTAATTATTACCTCATGGTCTCTCTCTTCTATATTTTCTCATTTTGGTAATATTTTAGTGAGTTTCCAATGATTGCTACCTAGTGCTAACAAAGAAAATTGCAAAGATTGCTGTAATTCCACTTAATTGCTTCCCATCACAGTCAATTTGTTCATTAACACAATTTGTTCATTGTATTTAAAACTCCCAATCCTGTTCCTAATAACCCAGTGAGGTCTCTCTTTTTATTAAAACTAGAGGGCATATGGTTTTGAAAGCAGTTTGTCTATTCTGTAAAAGGAGCTTTGAGAAATGGGGCACATTATGGCAAAAGCCAGAAGTATTTACTTGCATTCCCATTTCTACTTGCTTAAGAGACCATTCTTGTCTTAGTTAGCAGTCTCTGAATTTCTGTTTCCTTGACAGCATATAGTCCAATTTTAGAAATTATGGGAATTATAGGTTGCCTCATTTCCTCTGAAATAATTGGAGTTTGGACTGTTACAGCCCTCTCTGACACTGGTGGGGTTGATTTGGTTTTGATTTTGTGAAATTGAAACTCAATGCAATATTGAGTAACATTAAAACCAAGATTTAATTCTTTTGTTGCACACCCTTCAATTTTAAGTCTAAATTCAGGACATGTGGTCAAGCATTTGTCACAGCAAATCTAGGGCCAACTTGGATCAGTTCCATGGGTTGATGGTGAGCCTCATGGAACCTATCTTGTACAAATGCATATTCAGATTCCAAACCATTCCTCTCTTCCCACATATTTGAATTTGTGACCTTTAACATTTTGCTTAAAGCCCTATGAGAGTAGGGATTGTACACTTTCCCTTGGCATCGATAAATCCCGGTTACATTGCACTGATGTGGTGTTGCTTTGACTCTTATTATAGTCGTGGCAATGACCACAAGGGTCACAACCATTTGCATTATGTCTATGATAGCTATAAGTCCATTACTCGCTGTTCTTGGTGAATTTCAGCTTCAGGTCTTTGTCACCTGGTGCAATTTTTCAAATTTATTCAGGACCATTTTTCAATCGGGAGTGATGGATCCACACCTTCTGTTCCTTGATCTTGACTGCTGTGAAGGTGGTGAGGAGTACCTGGAATGGTCCTTCCCACTGTGGTTCTAAAGTCTTTGCAAAAGACTTAACATATACATAATCCCCAAGTTGTACATCATGTACTGGTCCATCTAATTCTCTGCTTTGGGCCCCAGCCACATATTTTTCAATTTTTCTAAGTTGTTTTTTTAGGACCATCCTGTATTTGTGTAGAGTTTGTTCCTCTACTTGAATGGGTGTTATTCCTTCTTGGACTGCATATGGTCTCCCATACAATATTTCAAAAGGGCTTAATTTCCCTTTTGTTCTTGGTTTTGTTCTAATCCATACTAATGTCAGTGGAAGAGCCTGGGGCCAAGGCAAATTTGCCTCTTGCCCCAGCCTAACAATTTGTTGTTTGATCATATGGTTAATTTTCTTTACTTAGCCACTGGGTTGAGGGTGATACGGAGTATGCAATTCCCAATTTATTCCCAAGTGGTGACTAATTTGCTGTACAATTTTTGAGTTAAAATGTGGCCCTCTATCAGAAGATATAGTGGCTGGGACTCCAAAATGTGGTATTATTTCTTGTAGCAATGCTTTGGTCACCTCTTGTACCTTAGCTGTTCAGGTAGGGAAGGCTTCTGGCCATCCTGAAAAGGTATCTGTTAACACTAATAAGTAACAATACCCCCCTTTCCTGGGAAATTGCGTAAAATCAATTTGCCATTGCTGCCCAGGTCCACAGCCCTTCCTAATTTGTCCAACTTCAGGCTTTGGAAAGTTTTTAGGATTAGTTCAGAGGCAAAGACCACACTGACAAGTTACTTGTGTAACCATGCCTTGTAATTTTCTAGCCAGAATTCTGTCCTTTAAATAATTGTACAAGGTGTCCATTCCCCAATGTGTTTTCTCATGTTCTTTTAGCACTAGTGACCACAACAAGTAAGAAGGTACTACAACTTTCCCTTCTTTGGTTACAGCCCAGCCTTCCTGGTTATAAGTTGCTTCTTCTTCCTTAATAAGTGTTTTTATCTTTTTTGTTATACACTGGCTTACCTTCAATAGAGATCTTTCCATCTGGAATTAATGCTGCCTCAACTATTTCATTGGGTACCTCACATTTGGCTGCGCCTTTTGCCTTTCTGTCTGCCAGCATATTTCTTTCTTCCAATTCTGAGCTCACTTTTTGGTGTGCCCTGATGTGCATAAGAGCTACCTTTTCAGGTAACTGAACTGCATCTAATAGTTTTAGTATTTCTTGGGCATGTTTAATATTTCATCCTTGTGAGTTCAGCAGTCCTCTTTTTTTCCAAATTGCTCCGTGTGCATGTACCACCCCAAATGCATACCTTGAGTCTGTATAAATGTTGATTTCTTTTCCTTTTGCCAGCTCTAAAGCCCAGGTTACGGCAATTATTTCAGCTTTTTGTGCAGAGGTATTTGTTGGCAATGGTCCAGACTCTATTACCTCTCTGCTTGTGGTAACTGCATACTCAGCATGTCTTTTTCCCCTGATGATACAGCTGTTCCCATCAGTGAACCAGCTCTCAGCCTCCTCCAGAGGGGTGTCCTTCAGATCCGGGTGACTGCAGTAGGTGGCTTCAATGGTCTCCAGACAGTCGTGGATCACTGGTTCTCCCATGCTCCTGCTGAGGAAAGAAGCTGGGTTCACAATGTTAATTACCACGATTTCAACATCATCTTGTTCTACCAGTATGGCCTGGTGCTTCAGAAATCTTTGTGGGGAAAGCCAATGTCTCCCTTTTGCCTCCAGGACTGCAGACACTGTGTGGGATACTAGCACGGTCATCTTCTGGCCTAGGGTGGATTTGCATGCCTCTTGGATATTCACTGCTACTGCTGCAGCAGCTCTGAGGCCCCCTGGCCACCCCTTGGCTGCTGTATCCAGCTGTTTGGAGAGGAGGCGACTGCCCTCTGGTACAGCCCCAGGTCTTGTGCTAGTACTCCCAGAGGAATCCCTTGTTTTTTGTGAGAAAAGAGAAAGAATGGTTTACTCACATCTGGAAGTCCCAGGGCTGGAGCTGACATAAGAGCTTTCTTCAGTTGGTTGAAGGTTCGTGTTGCTTCTGTTGTCCACTGAAGATCCCTGCTCCCTTCCGTAATTAAGGCATACTGGGGTTTAACGAACAATCCATAGTTATAAATCCACAGTCTGCACCTCCCCGTCATGACCAGAAAGGTTCTCAGTTCTTTCACTGTCTGGGGTTTTGGGGTTTGGCATATTGCTTCCTTATGGTCTTGCCTTAAGGTTCTTTGTCCAGCACTTACTTCTTAGCCCAGGTAAATCACTGTTTTTTTTCACCATCTGGGCTTTCTTTTGGGATGCCCGGTACCCCTGCAGGCCCAAAAAGTTTAGGAGGCTCACCGTCCAATCCACACATGCCTCCTGGGTTTGGGTGGCTATTAAGAGGTCATCCACGTACTGAAGCAGCTGTCCTTCTCCTGGTGGGGGTTCCCAAAACTCCAAATCCTTTGCCAGCTGTTCTCCAAATATAGTAGGAGAGTTCTTGAACCCCTGGGCCAATACACACCATGTGAGCTGAGTTTTACGTCCAGTTTTGGTATTCTGTCATTCAGATGAAAAACTTTTCTGTCTGACTTCATGGAGAGGGAGGCAAAAGAAAGCATCCTTCGAATCTAGAACAGTAAACCAGGTTAGTTCAGGTGTTAAAAGAGTTAACAAAGTGTAGGTGTTAGCAACCATTGGGTATAAATCTTCAGTTATTTTATTAACAGCTCTTTAATCTTGTACTAACCTGTATGATTCCTCAGGCTTTTTCAGGGGCAAAATAGGAGTATTAAAATCAGATTGACACTCCTTCAATAGTCCTATTTGCAAAAAGTTTTCAATCATTGGGCTAATTCCTTCTCTGTCTTTCTTTTTTAAGGGATATTGTTTGACCCTTACTGATTGTTCTTCTTTAAGCCAGATTTGTACTGGTAGAGCATTCTTTGTTTTCCCTGGTATATTAGAGGCCCCACAGTCCAGGAAACACCTGATCTTTCATTTTTTTAATAATTTCTTCTTTATTTTCAACTTAAAAATTCCACATATTTTTGATCTTTTACCTCCAAACTAATTTACCCATTTTTAAATATTATTTTTTGCTTCCAGCTGCCCTAGCTGACCCCTGACTAAAAGTGCAGATGGAGCTTTAGGCATATACAAAATTCAATGAATTCCCCACTGTTTTCCCAATTTATACTTTCATGGTCTACAAAAAATATGCTTTTCCAGGTTGGCCAGTAGCCCTTTTAAATTTTTTTGTATTATTGCTACTAGTTTGGTTTTTTTCTCTGTTTTACACCCCTCTTCTCAATTGCTGAAAACTCTCCATGCCTCATCTACCAAAGTCTCCAAGTTCCAACTTGCTGGGCCCCGCATCTTCTGGTGCTTTCACTTGATGTCACTTTTAGATTGCCTTAAGAACAAGTTTACCAATTGTTTTATTCCCTCATCAGATTCAGGATCCAGGGTGGTGTGTTGATGCATTGCTTCTCCTAACTGGTATAGAAATTCAGAATGAGTTTGAGAAGAATTCTGTTTAATAACATAAACATAAAATAGCATAACATAAAATAGCATAACATAAAATAGGATGGATACTGTTGGGTTGGCTCCTGTGGCTTGGGAATTGGGAGGGGACTCCCATATTAATTACTGTTCTCTCAAGTGAGGATGAAGTAGGGGATTGCGGGGGAGGAATGGCGAGGGGATTAGCCAGACAATCAATGTGACTGATAAAGCATAATCCAACTTTATTGAGAGCATCAGACAGTTTTATAGCCCAACATAGCATAAATCAGCATTATGCATATTAGTACAATCTTACTAGTTTTTACTATGTACGCCTTCTCTTATTATTGGCTATTGCGAGTGTGAGATAATCACGCCTACTGAATTTCTAGCCAAAAAGCATACGTGCTATCCCGCTGCTCCTACTTCCCTTATTCTTATACTTATTGCTATATAGTATCCGTCCCAGGGTTATACCTCGCTTCCTACGTGCTTCCCTGGAAGTTAACGCCTTGATTGAACAATGGGCATATGTATTACTTATCGACTAACTCTGCAAATTATGCTAGCTCTATTGCTTTTGCAAAAGTCTCTGAAAAGCAAACACTGCTGCTCAGCAAAATCTGCTTAAGAGCAAGGCCTAGCTACTACTTAGCAGGAGCTGCTCTCCTGCAACAAGGCCTCAGCCGAGCCATATCCACAGTTGTGTCCATGGCTTTCTAACCAATTCTCAACAGGGGATGAAGCAGGGAATGAAGTAGGGGATGAAGCAGGGGTAAAACCTGAAGTTGATGACAATTTCAAATCTGCTTTCCATACCATAATCCCTCTTCCTTATCTTTTAGGGGGTGGTCTAAGCAATTCCTCTGTCTCCTCTTCCTGAGTTTCCATACAATACATCTTGTCAGGATGTGTACACCTTTGATTTATTGAGCATGTGCTGCAACACTTTTTGGTTTTTTTTCTTATTAGCTTTATTATCTTTTTCAAAAACCAATACTAAAGGGCAGAGGGTGGTCTAATTCCACAAGCTCTTTGCCATTGAGGGTGATTCCTAATGGTGAAAAACATGTCAGCATAAGGAACTTTATGCCATTTCTGCTCACACCTAAGAAAAAGCATCAGCTGTACCAGAGTGTTATAGTCCAACGTCCCTGATGGGGGCCACTCCGCCCCCTCCTCAAGTTTATAAAGTGGCCACCACTGAGTACACAACTTAATAAGTTCTCATTTAGTTTCTGTATCCCTATGATCCACCAGCTCTTTCCAATATGCCAAAACACACCCTAAAGCACTACCTTTAGGAACCTCTTTGCTTTCAATTGCCCCCATACTGAAAATTCTTTTTCTCTCAATGCCTTTTAACCTTATCCCAGCTCAAGAACTTTACCTAGCAGTAACTTGGTACAAAGATCTTCCACTTATACACTTGTCTCACCCACAATTTACAACAAACTACACAATGAAACACAACTCAGGGGTTACAGTCACAACCCTCTCTTGGACAGGGATGTTCCTTTGTCCTGGGATCCCCCTCCCTGAACCTTCTATTCAGCAAAGGAAAAGGGAAAGGGTAAAAGCAACCAACAAAATAAAGGATTAACAGTAAAAACCAATGAACCAAATAACTTAAAATAACTCAAAAATACACACATCAAACTTTGGCCAAAACACAATTTTTTTCTGTGGTGGGGGAAGAAAGCAGCTCTGGTCTCATGTTGCTGCCTCACCCCTCTGCACTTAGAAACTAACCACGCTTAGTCAAAGCACCACTTTTCACACTAACAATTTTAAAGCTTCACAAACAACTAACTATATTTTTTCACAAATCCACAATTTTTCTGCTTACACACAGTTAAAATACACACATACAGCCTAGCTTACACAATTCAAGTGTAATGCCAGTGCTTCAAATTCCTCTGCCCTCCTGGGCATAAATATCCTTTCTACTAGTCAGGTGTAAACCTCAAAATTTTTTTACAACTTACAAATGCAAAACTTTTGCCAACACACTCCCAAAAGCACACAAGCCAAAACACATATGGCACTCCACTGACCCACAATTCAACCACACAAAGCTCACACAAACAAGCTGCACGCTCAAATACACACATAGATTCGGGACACACAAACTGTGATGAAGTCGACAAAAGGAGTCACCACAAACCGATACCCACAGGCTTGGTGACCCAAACTGGAAATTACCGCCAGGCCTCCTTTAAACCACAAATCAAACTGGAGCCACCAGTGCTCCTGTACCACAACAATACTGGCAATGCTGTTATTGCACTGCCCAGCTCCGCCCACCCACTGCCACGCGAGGCCTACTCCCAGCGGCCACAGCTGGCCCACCGCTATCCCCCACTGCGGGGCAAGAGTTTCTGGAGCTGTTACCAGCCCCACCTGGAACACAAACCACAACCAAATTCCATGGAAACTTACAAACAAATCCACTTCAGGCTTTTTCACTGTGCATCTCGCAGCGTCTTACCAGTTTGCCTCTCTTACAGGTACCTATCTATAAGTTTTAAACATACCTTTTTGTTCGTATCTTCGGCAGTTCTAGTTCTGCTCCCCGCAGTGCTAGTGAGGAAAAGGAGCCCTCTTCCTAGGAAGATCCCAGGTGGGCGCCCTAGAGGGGTCCTGAAACCCGCTGGCCCCTCAGCCAGAGAGAACAGAGTCCCACCAGAATCGCCAACTGAATTATCAAAATATGAGTATTGGTCTAATACCGATACTCAACTGTGACAGACAAAAGACTCTCTAACAATTTAAAGTTAGAAAGTGTATGTTTATTCAGCGCTGGGCAGCAGCATGAGGTAATCCTCTAAAACACACTGCAAAATCACAGGTGATCACAAAGTCTATTTATTAGCAAAGGATTCAAACAAATGCATATTCATAATAACAGCCCCTCCCATTCCCTGCTTCCTATGATGATTAGCTTGATTAGCTATTAAAAATGATTGATTGACTTCTTAAATTAAGTCTGGTGTCGTTTTCATGGGGAGGGGTCTTAAAAGGAGGAAGTAAAGTGAGTCTTCCTCACCCTCAACTCTTGACCTTTTCTATCACTGACAATACAAATAATTTCTGGGGATAGTCCAATTTCCCAAAGAATGGGTTTCTGGTTGTATTGTCTATGTTCCTTTGGTTCTGCTCCCTTGTTTCGTCTTTTCCCATTGTAAGCGCAGCTGAGCAAACATGAAATGACAGACAATTAATTATTTAAGTTTCAGATAACTACTCCCTTATAACTTTTAATTGTTTTCAGCAAGGTAACTAAAATCCTAATTTTCTAAGACTAGTGTTTCAGTAGAGCTGATGTGGCATCCTGCTTGCCTTTTGTATGACTTCTGTTTGCCTGAGTTACACCCTTTATCCATTTCTCCAGAGCTGTGCTGTTTTGTTCCACTGTCCTTGATAAGAGTCAATGTGGTTCTGTTCTCCTGTCCTTGTCACAGTGCTCACCTCGCATGAGGCATGTCTGAAACCCCTCTGACTCCTGGGCTTGAGGTGGGAGAGTGCTCCTGAGAGAAAAAGACAGCTGTGCTGGACTGACCCAAGGGAAGTGTCACACCATGCTCAGCAATAAACTGAGAGAAGCAGAAGGAAAAGGGGCATAGAAGATTTCTCTGCACAAATCCAGCACTCCAATTGTCTTTTTTTGCAGTCCATGGCTCCCCTGTGCTTTTTATTTTCCTGGACCCTCCCTGCCAGGGATGTTTCTCTCTATGCAGTCCTAACCACAGCCCAGTAATGAATCCAGATGGTTTCCCAGAGTAAAATGGCCTCAAGGCACTGTTTGTGCCACCAGAACTGTGCCACCCCTGAGTGCTGCTGATGGTGTTTGTGCTCACTTGGGTTCATCTCCCCACACACATACAGTGCACTGCTGAAATATTCTCAGTACACAGCAAAAACAGACTGCTCACTGGTCACTTGGTGTCCCTCCATGCAGGGACAACCAACCTCCTGCTGATGGAGCAGAGGACACTGCTGTGTGCCCTGTGCACACTGCCCCTCTGCCCCAGACACTAAGCTTTGCTTTGCCAGAGCATTTCTGGAGCACATTGCTGACAGCAGCTCTGGAAGAGAGTGAAGGCTTCCTGCCCTGCCCTCAGGAGATCCCTTTGCTGGTGGAGCTGCTGTGCTGGAGCCCAGCTGTGTCCCAGCAGTGTCCATGGCCTGTCCCTGCCTGTGCTCACAGCAGGGACACGCAGAAGGACAGTGACCAAGGTGCCAGAGCACTGCAGCCTCACAGCCACAGAAGGGATATCAAGGATAGGGTGGAGTTGGGAAGAGCAGATGTGGGGAAGGCCAGAGCCATTGTCCCTGGCTGTGCTGCTGTGCTGGGAGACTCTTCCCTCTACCTCTGCTCACAGGCACTGCCCCTGTAGAGACAGACAAGGGCTGAGAAAGAATCCTGGACACACAGGACAGGGCAGGCCCTTGTTTTTATTTAAATGCACAAAAGAACTCTTGCAAGTCTTTGTGTTTCAGAAAAAAAAAGTAGATATTAATAGAGTAATAGTACAACGTCTTATACAAAACAGCAGCAGTAGAATAATTTACTAAAGAAAAAAAGGACAAATACGGAGAAAAAAAAGGAATGGTAAAGAGTTACATTCTAAAGGCTCAGCAGAATAAAAGAGAGCGCTTAATGCTTCTGAAAATATAGAGTCATCATATTTTTCAAAGCACCCTTGAGCTCCTGGTTCCTCAGGCTGTAGATGAGGGGGTTCAGGGCAGGAGGCACCACTGAGTACAGAACTGACAGTGCCAGATCCAGGGATGAGGAGGAGAGGGAGGGGGGCTTCAGGTAGGTAAATACTGCAGTGCTGATAAACAGAGAGGCCACAGCCAGGTGAGGGAGGCAGGTGGAGAAGGCTTTGTGCCGTCCCTGCTCAGAGGGGATCCTGAACACAGCCATGAAGATCTGCACATAGGAGAAAACAATGAACACAAAACAGCCAAAACCTAAACAGGCACTAACAGCAAGAAGCCCAAGTTCCCTGAGATAGGATTTGGAGCAGGAGAGCTTGAGAATCTGGGGGATTTCACAGAAGAACTGGCCCAGGACATTGCCCTGGCACAATGGCAGGGAAAATGTATTGACCGTGTGCAGCAGTGAATAGAGAAAGGCACTAGCCCAGGCAGCTGCTGCCATGTGGGCACAAGCTCTGCTGCCCAGGAGGGTCCTGTAGTGCAGGGGTTTGCAGATGGACACGTAGCGGTCGTAGCACATGATGGTCAGGAGGGAAAACTCTGCTGAAATGAAAAACAGAAAAAAAAAGAGCTGTGCAGCACATCCTTTATAGGAGATGTTTCTGGTGTCCCAGAGGGAATTGTGCATGGCTTTGGGCACAGTGGTGCAGATGGAGCCCAGGTCAGTGAGGGCCAGGTTGAGCAGGAAGAAGAACATGGGGGTGTGCAGGTGGTGGCCGCAGGCTACGGCGCTGATGATGAGGCCGTTGGCCAGGAGGGCAGCCAGGGAGATGCCGAGGAAGAGGCAGAAGTGCAGGAGCTGCAGCTGCCGCGTGTCTGCCAATGGCAGCAGGAGGAAGTGGCTGATGGAACTGCTGTTGGACATTTGCTGTTTCTTGGCATAGGGATCTGTAAAAAAGGTAATCATGGAATAGTTTGGTTTGGAAAGGACTTTAAATATCCCAGCCCAGCTTGGTGGCACTTTCCCCCCACTGCCTGCCCAGGGCTCTGCTGCCTGGAGCTGTTCCTGCCGGCAGCTGCTTCCCCGTGCTCAGGGTTGGGCCCTGCCAATGTTGCCAGAGTCCATCCCAGCCCTGGGGCTTAGCACTGCCCTGCAGATCCCTCCAGCACAGGGCACTGCCCAGGGCCAGCACTGTCTCTGCAGGGTCTGATGGCAATGTCACAGCAACCCTGAGGAGGTTGGAAAAGCGACAGTGATGGTGCCTGTACGGGACCTGGTGCTGATTTCTCCCTTCACCTTGTTTATTAAGATGTAGAGAATATTTTTTTTTATTTTGTTTTTCTCAACCTGAACTGAGAGATTAATATCAGTCTGCTATTTCCCATCCAGGCAACCCAGAGCAGTAGATTTAATAACAGCTCCTGCCTTGCTATGCTCCCTGTATAATCTAATTCAAAATATTCTGGAGTGAAATGTCATGCTAGAGTCATGGCACATGAGTCCTGAACAATGCAGCATCCTCACCACACAAGGAGAACACTTCCAAGCCTTACCAGCTATCTCCTTCCACCCAGACTTTGTTCCCCAGTGCTGGGGGCAGCTCCCAGGGCTGGCTGAGAGCTGTCCCTGGCAGGGAGCAGAGTCCCTGTCCCAGCACAGTGCCCTGGGCTGCAGGACCCTGCTCTGCAGGACAGCCCTGGGTACCCCTGGCTGCTCTACACAAGAGAGAATTAGAAAATGTACTCACAGAGTCTGTAGGCATTGGGATGTTCCAGCTTTAGGAGATCACTGCAGGAGCTGCAGCTGCATTTTTCTGCAGCCAGAGGCTTCCTGTGTCAAGGGCTGGGAGTGATTCTGCCCCAGTCATTTTTGAGCATCTTCCCAGTCCTGACTGATTGAAGCTCTCTGTGCCTCTGTGCTGTGCCTGGAGTGGCTGCAGGCAGAGCCCCAGCCCTGCTGGACTGGGAAAAGAGCTGCTCATCAAGAGAAATGTGCTTTTGAAGCTTTTCTTAATAGCTAGGATGGCACTCTGTTCCAGGAGCCCAGCCCAGCTGAGCAGCACAGACACAGCACAAGGACTTTTAATGGCCCTCTTGGGTTTGTGCTGAAGCCCTGAACATCAGTCCCTGAGAGGGAGCTGGAGAAACCTCTCAAGAGCTCCAAGTCAGAATCAAACTCCAAAGTTTTTTCAAGTTTTAATGGGTCCCACTGAGGGACACAACTGAGAAAGTGTCCCCAGGCCACGATCAGAGTTGAGATCTGGAGGCAGAGATGGCAGGTGGGCACAAAGAGAAGACAAGTCTTGTAGCCCTGGGGCACAGCAGGGTCTGTGCCACCAAGGGTTCTGAGGAGACACCTTGTCCTGAGCCACTGGGACCTCCTGGCACAGCCCCAGCAAGGCTGGCCACTGTCATCCCTTGTGCTGCCCTCAGCATCCCCCCCACATCCCAGTGGCCTCAGGGATCTGCTGGGACCAGTCCCGTGAGAGCCATGGTCAGGAATGGCCCTGGGGCTCATTCATGCTTCCAGGGACTGCAGGTTTTTCAAAGGACTTTGGGTTTTGCTTTTGCCTTGGAGTCTCTGAAAGCTTTGTGCAATCATGGCCTCCAATTATCTGCTTTAATTAGTCTCTTGAGATCCTTTGTCAGTAATAGCACTCAGTGGGGCTCATTAATGCTTCAAGGTACTTCAGTTTTTTAAAGTACTGTCCTTTTTCCTTTCTTTGAGTCTCTGAAAAATTTTGTGCGATCATGGCCTCCAATTCTCTCCTTCAAGGAGTTTATGAGGAGCCTGTGCTGGGGATGGACCTCAGAGGGACCCATTAATGCTCTGAGATGCTCTGTGTTTTTCTTCTGACTTTGATTCCTAGAAAGATTTGTGCAATCTCCTCTCAGGTGTGAGGTTCAACGTCTCAGCACCAAAGGCACCATGAGGATCACTGGGATCAAGCAAGTCCTGACAAAGCAAGTCCTGACAAAGCAAGTCCTGCCTTGATTTCCCTCTGGTCTGGTGCACTTCATTAGAGAGATTTCCTGATACTGTTATGAAGAAATATTTCAAAGAGCTTCTAAGAAATTCACATTCCTATTTTAAAGAGTATATTTTATTACCGTTCTCTTTAGAGCAGAGGTGATGCAGCATTCGGTGATTGGTATTGAGTCCATGTTCTCTCCTCGGGAGGTCTGTCCTGCTCAGAGAAGCTGTGTCTTGAGGTCTGACCCACTGTGGACAATCTTGCACCACATTCCCCAACCCCGTGTTGTCTGTCCTCATTCACCTGGGACCTGCTTTGCTGGATAACTGACTGCAGTCAGGCCAAAAGATGATTTCTTGGTTTTTTTAAGTAATCCAAAACTTTTAAGTTTCCCCATCGAAAAGAGACACATTCCTCAGGTGTGTGCCAAGCCCAAGGTGCCACCAAGGAGGTTCCCCTTCTCCAAGGCAGAACCCTGCAAGGACTGTTTGAGACCTTTGCACTCCTTGGTTCCATAAGGTGTTGCTGTATCACCACGGACTCTTGGTTCCATGAGGTTCCATACATTCGCAATGGATATTTGGTTCCATTGGGCCTTACAGTGTCACAATGCTCTTTTTGGTTACATGACACTTTAATCTGTCAGGTGGACCTTTGGTTCCTTGACAATCAATACTCTAAAAATGATCTCTGTAGTTTTAAAGTCTCACAATGGACCCTTGGTTCCATGAGGTTCCTCAGTATCAAAAAGGAGTCCTTGGTTCCATTTGGCCCCACAGTGTCACCAGTGGCTCCTTGGTTCCACAAGGCTGTGCAGTGTCACAATGGCCCAGAGGTTTCATGAGGCTCCACAATGTCTCAGTGGACCCTTTGTTCCATGAGTTTCTTTGGTGTCACAATATTCTCCTTGCATCTGAAGTGCCACAATGGTTCCTTGGCTTCACATGGCCCTGCTGTGTCACAATGAACCCTTGGTTCCATGTGGCCCCACAGTGTCACCTTTTTCCTGTGACAGGCCTCCTTTTTCCTGTGGCCACCACCAGCAAACCCCACTGCCAGGGCCAAGTGCCTGGGAAGAAGGAGGAAGGAGGGAGGACATTTGGAGTGATAGTTTTTGTCTTCCCAGGGCACAGTGCCGTGGGGTGGGGCCCTGCTGTCCTGGAGATGGCTGAACACTGGCCTGCCCATGGAAGGGGGAAGAGACAACAACCTCCTTCCATGGAACTAAAACAGCAGAGAGGCCAGGCTGAAGGCTGGGTTTAAAAGACTGTCAGCCGCTCAGGTAACCTCAGTCTGAGAGGAAAGATGTGTGCTAATGTCTTTACAAATCATTTGATGGGTGAAGGGATGGGTGTTAAGGTCTTTGAAATAGATCATAAGGTTTCTACTGACTTAGGGCAGCAGGTTTGTTACTGGGCCCAGACAGCTTAGCTCCTGAAACAGGCAAGGGTCTGCATAAGGCTGAACTTCTGAATTTTGGGGGGATATGCCAGTTTCAATAGGAATATGGAACGGCAGGTTTGGGGAGGCTGTACCTTCCTATTACCTCAGCCAATGGGGAAAGGAAGAGGACAACATGCAGCTGGGAGTTTAGGATTTAAGGAGGCTGCGCCCTCTGAAACCTGGAGAAAAACCCCGTGGGTGTGTGCTCCAATGAACTCTCTCAGTTTATTCAAAAGAAGTTGAAGGACTCCTCTGTCTCATTTTTGAACATAAACTTCTGGCATTTCTGGATTTTCCTGACAATGGCAACATGGAATCTCATGGAACCAAGTGTCCACAGTTCCATGGTGCAACCTCATAGAGACCATTGTGTCACAATGGGAACACATGGAACAAAGGCTCCATAATGACACTGCAGGGCCTCATGGAATGCAAGAGATCATCCTGATGGAATGGAAACTCATGGAACCAAGTGTCCACTGTTTTACAGCAGGTCCTCATGGAATCCAAGAGACCATTGTGATGCACTAGAAATGCATGGAATGCACTGTGACAAAGCTGGGTCTGATGCAAACAAGGAGACCATTGTGATGCCATGAAACCTCATGTAATCAAGAGTCAATTGTCAACACATCAGGCTCTCATAAAACTAAAGAGAACATTGTGACACAATGGATTCTCATGGAACTGAAGCCCCATTGTGAGAAAATGTGGCCTGATGGAAACCTGGTGCCACTGGGATATCTCCAGCCTTGGAGGAAGCAAGTGTCCAGTGTGACACAGCCCAGCCTCACGAATCACAGCAGAGCACAGTGACTCCATGGGATCTTGGGGAACCAAGACTCAGCTGTAAACACAGAGGAGACTCATGGAACCCAGGAGGTCATTGTGATTCCACAGTGTCACAATGGAGCCTTCCTTCTGTGAGAATCCATTTCCCCACCATGATTTCCTGGCTTCCAAGCTGTGCCTCAATGGCCCCTTGCTTCCACAAGCCATGGCACAGTCCACTTGTCCCTGAGTTCCATGAGGCCATGCCATGGTCACAACTGAAACTTGCTTCCATGAGATTCCATTGTGTCACAATGGTCCCCATGTTTCCATGAGGCTGTGCTGTGTCACAATGGACACTGGATTCCACAAAACCTGGCAATGTCCCAGTGGCACCTGTGTCCCATGAGGCCCCACTTGGTCAAAGTAGAGCCTTAGATCTGTGAGATTCCAGGTTGTCCCAATAGTCTGCTGAGTTCTATGAGGCTGTGCTGTGTCACAATGCTCACTGAGTTCCATGTGCCCTGGCAATGTCCAAGTGGTACCTGGCTTCCATGAGGCCCCACTTGGTCAAAGTAGAGCCTTGGATCTGTGAGATTCCAGGTTGTGCCCTGGCAATGTCCAAGTGGTACCTGGCTTCCATGAGGCCCCACTTGGTCAAAGTAGAGCCTTGGATCTGTGAGATTCCAGGTTGTCCCAATGGTCTGCTGAGTTCTATGAGGCTGTGCTGTGTCACAATGCTCACTGAGTTCTATGTGCCCTGGCAATGTCCAAGTGGCACCTGGCTTCCATGAGGCCCCACAGTGTTTGCAGCTCACACTTGGTTTCCCCAGACTGCCTTGTGTCACAGTGCTCTCCTGGGTGCCATGAGGTCTTGCTGTGCAATAATGGAGCCTTGTTTCCACTGGGCCTGGCAATGTCCCAGTGGCACCTGTGTGCCATGAGGCCCCATTTGGTCAAAGTGGATTCTTGGGCTGATGTGGATGAGGGTCCATAGTGATGCAGAGTCCTCAGGCAGGTGCAAAGGTGAATATTTTATTGCAAAAACAAGGCCTTTTAAAGCAATGAGACCATTATCAGTTGCACTGTTTTAAAGCATAACAAACATACTGGCTTACCTTCTGTCCATCTAGGATTAAAGCTCCCTCAATTGTCATCTCACCTTTTGCTGCTTCTTTTGCTTCTCTGTCTGTCCACTCATTTCGTTTCTGAAATTCCAAGCTCACCTTCTGATGTGCCCTAATGTGCATAATTGGTATGTGCTCAGGTATCTGAACTGCTTCCAATATCTGCAATATTTCCTACACATTTGACTTTTTTCCTTTGTGAGTTTAACAGTCTGCTTTCTATCCAGATGTCTCCATGCACATGTACAACTCAAATGCATACCTTGAGTCTGTATAAATATTTATTTTCATTTCTTTGTGATTTCTTAGACGTGCGTTAGAACGATTATCTCAGCTTTTTGTTCAGAGGTATCTATTGACAAGGGTCCAGACTCCATTACCTCTTTGCAGGTGCTAACTGCATACCCAGCATGTCACTTTCCACTGACGACATCGCTGCTTCCATCAGTGAACCAGATTCTGTGTCATCCAAAGGGGTGTCCTTCAGATCAGGGAGGCTGGAGTAGGAGGTTTCAATAGTCTCCAGGCAGCCTTAGTGTACCGGTTCCTCTTGATTTCCACTAAGGAAAGAAGCTGATTTGATAATGTTAGTTCCAACTACCTCTACATTGTCTTGTTCCACCATGATGGCTTGGCATTTCAGGAACCTTTGTGGGGAGAGCCAGTGCCCTCCCTTTACTTCCAGGACCACAGACACTGTGTGAGACACCAGTACAGTCATTTTCTGTCCCAAGGTGGATTTGTGTACACTTAGAATATTCAGCACCACTGCTGCAAGGGCTCTGAGGCATCCCTGCCACTCCTTGGTTGTTGTGTCCAGTTGCTTGGATAATTAAGCAGCTGCTCTCTGGTATGGACTCAGGTCCTGGGCCAGTATCCCCAGGGCAATTCCCTGCTTTTCACAGGAAACCAGAAAGAATGGTTTACTTACGTCTGGCAGTCTGAGAGCTGCAGCTGACATTACATCATTCTTCAGCTGGTGAAAGGCCCACATGGCCTCTTTTGTCCTCTGGAGGTCTCTGTTCCCATTTGCAATGAGCACATACAGAAGTTTTACAAGCAACCCATAGCTGTGTATCCACAGCCTACACCACCCTGTCATTCCTAAGAATGTCCACAGTTCCTTTGCTGTCTGAGGCTTTGGGGTTTGACATATTGCTTCCTTGTGATCTTGACCTAGAGTCTGTTGTCCCACACGAATTTCATAACCCAGATAAATTATCTTTTGGTTCACTACCTGGGTCTTTTTCTTTGGTGTCCTGTATCCCTGAAGTCCTAGAAAGTTTAGAAGGCTTACTGTCGTGGCTACACATGCCTCTTTCATCTGGGTGGCTATGAGGATATTGTCCATGTACTTCAGTAACTTTCCTCCTTCTGTGGAAGCCTCCCAGAATTCCAGATCTTTGGCAAGTTGTTCCGCAAACGGAGTAGGAGAGTTTTTAAATCCCAGAGACAACACCATCCATGTGAATTGGGATCTGTGCCCACTTTAGAATTTTCCCATTCAAATGCAAAATTTTTCTGGCTGTCTTCATGGAGATGGAGGCAAAAGAAGGTATTTTTCAAGTCTAAAATGGTAATCCAAGTTAGCTCTAGTGTTAGGCACATTAGCAAAGTGTATGGGTTTGCTACCACGGGATAGAGATCTCAGTTATTTTGTTAACAGCCCTTAGATTCTGTACTATCCCATATGACTCATCTGGTTTTTGGACTAGTAAAATGGAAGTGTTGAACTCAGATGGCAACTTTTTTCACAACCCGAACTGCAAGAAGTTTTCAACTATTGGACTTATTCCTTCCCTATCTTCCTTTTTCAAGGGGTACTGTTTAATTCTAACTGATTGGTCTTTTTTCCTTCAGTTTAATTACTATAGGAGGTGCATTTTTCACCCCCCCTGTTACATTGGAGGTCCACACTCCTGGAAACACTTGATTATTTCTTCACTAATTTCTCCCTCCATATGAGCAGCTGTTAACATTAAAATTATTTCCTCTATGTACTATTCATCATTTACCTCCAGAATAACCTCTACATTTTAAAATTTAATGGTTACTTGTAATTGTTCTAACAAGTCTCTCTCTAAAAGTTGTTTTGGGAAACTGGGCAGATAGAGAAATTTATGAATATCCTATTGCTTTCCAAGACTGTACTTTAATGGTTTTCAAAAATATGCTTTTTAAAGTTGGCCAGTCCCTCCTATTACTGTAATATAATCCTTCTCCACAGGTGCCATAGTTTTATTCAGAACTGAATATGTTGCCCCCATGTCAACTAGAAATTCCACTTTTAATCCCTTTCTCCCCAGCTTTAACTTACAACCAGTGGATCTCCTTCGGTGAGATCTCCTGGTCCTCCTCAGACTTCTTTCACATGTGCAATCACTTTTCCCTTTTCCTGGTCTCCCTTTTCCTGAGGGTCACCCTGTATTCATTCCTGGCATTAATTTTTCCAGTGACCATATTTCTTACAGACCACAAACTGGTCTCTGCCCAAGTGGGACAGACCTTGACTAGGTGATCCCTGTCTGCATCTTCCTCTCTCCCTCTCACTGATGACACTAGGAACTTCCTCATTCCTTGTTTATATCCTTCTTCCCAGTTACTAAAGACTCTCCACACCTTGTCCATGTCTCTCTAAGTTCGCCCCATCCTCCCCCTGAAGCTTTTGAAGTTTACGTCTTATGTCATCCATAGATTGCCCCAGAAATAAATTGACAAGCTGCTGTATCCCTACATCAAACCCAGGGTCCAGTGATGTGTGGCAGCCCATTGCATCCCTTAATTCATCAAGGAATTTGGATGGTGACTCAGAGGGCCCCAGCTTGATTCAATATAAAGCTGACCTATTCATAGTTATGGGAATGGCCCTTTCCATCCCCTTTGCAAATCACTCCTGATAGCTTTCCAGCTCTCTATACTCAGCTGATCTGTTTGGGTCCCACTGTCGATTTTGGAATGGGAAATAATCTTTCACATCCAATTGCCAGGTTTTATAAAAATCTTCTGCCAGATCTCTTGCTGTTTTTATAATTATTGATTTTTGGTTTTGGTCACTGCATCCACTAATAATTGCATATCATGCCAATCTGGATTTTGTTGTTTTGTATTGCAGACATTTAGCAGTGTTAACCGGATCGCTGCATAATTTTTAGCAACCTTTTCCCATGCCTCCACATTGATTGTGGAGAAGGGAACTTTAACTAATACCATTTCTTCCTCTGGTACCACTGTGTCTCATACAGGTGCCTGTAATATCTGTGTCTGTTGTCTAGTCCGGTGTATGGTCAGAGAAGAATCTGCATCCTCTGAGTCTGCATCCTCATCCCTTTCCTGTCTTATGTGGGGAGCCTTGAGCAAATTGTCCTCCAGATCTCGCTCCTGGGCTACAATCTGGTAAACCTTATCTGATTTTGTACATCTTTGTCCTATGCTGCACACTGAACAACACCACTTAAACTTTCGTCTCTTACTCTTATTCTCCTTCTCCTAGGGCCAATACCAGAGGGTCAGATGGAGCCTTGATCCCACAGTCCCTCTGCCATTCAGGGTCATCTCAAAGGGAGAAAAGCGTATCGGCATATGATACCTCTCCCACTTCTCTCCTAAGAAATAGCATGAGCTGTAATGGTGTGTTACGATCCAAAGTTCCACTAGGTGTCCACTTTGCTCAATTGTCCAATTTATATAGAGGGGAACGAGTCCTTGAAGAATCTAATAAGGTCTCTCTGTTTTCTGAATCCCCTTGCCCAGCAACATCTTTCCAATGTGCAATAATACAGCCTAGTGGACTGCCTTTAGGGATCCCCTACTTTGTTCAGTTCCCAGTATCTCCTCCTCCTTGTCCTGTCCCATTTCCACCCAAATCTCTCTTTGCAATCTCTCACAGTTCTTTCCCAATCTTCCTCCCACACACACGCCCAGGATGCAGGGATTGAATGTGATTTGCCACAAACTTTAGGATCTCAGGTTCAAAATCAGTTTAGTTAGGATGCCTCCATTTACACTGAGGGCATAGAGCTTGTCGTCTTTCAGAGAAGCAATACCAACTTTTTTCACAAGTCCTACACAGTAACAGTAACCACGCGGGGTGCCAAACTATAGAAGCCCCAAATGCCCCATAACACCCGCAAAAACAAGCTATTCCACTTCTCTCTTGAATGTCCAGATCCTCTTACACAGCCTGTTCCCAATCCAAAGCTACCAACCTCCCTGTTGAAGTTCTATATATACCTTCCAGATAAAATTGAGCATTTCCTCTTTCTATACATAGTTCACTGGATTCAGAAATTCCCAAGGATCCTGCCCAAACCACTGAGGGAGGGGTATCCTTTCTATTCATCAATTCAAAATATGCTCAAACCACCACACTGTAATTCTGACAGTCCACAAATATGTATCTTGTATCTTAAATTCCCAAGGGTCAAAGGCACAGCACTGCAGGTAGGAAGTTCCTTTAATTTCTCTTGCCAAGCTCACATTGTCCTTTCACCCTACAGTGGTCCGGTTCCCCTCCGTATTCAAAACTCTCCTGGTTCACGCTGAAGCCACATGGAAAGAGCCTGCCTACATGGCTGGGCTCTTTCAGCTTGGGGTCGATCTTCAACAGCCACTTCTGAGCAAACTAAAACAAAGCAGCCAACAACACAGTCAGAGTAACAACACAGAACAAGATTACCAGTTTGCTGCAATTATAACTTTTGTCACAAGACAGCAGCGTTACTCTGAAATACACAATGACCAGCAGTGGCAGGGGACTGAACACCAAGACTTACAGGGAATACCATCCCCCACAAACAGGCATTCCCCCCAAACAACCTGAATCCCAAAGCCAAAATCACGGCAGGGAAGGGTATCTCTCTATTAAGGGACTGTGATAAATGTGATTCATGCTAACTAAATTGTAACTATATTAGCAAAATTATTGTTTAATATCAATAGAAAATATTTGTTGCAAAGCAAAAAGGACATCACGGAACAGGCTGCAATATTTCTGAGTGGGCTGTGACAGCACTGGATGGTTGTGTGACACCATAGAGAGGGCAGTGAGGTCACAGAGGAGACTGTGCCATTATAGAGGGTGGCTCTGTGATATCAGACAGCAGGCTGTGACATTACAGAGCAGCTGTGTGATGTCCCAGAGAAGGCTGTGGCATCAGAGAGTGTGTTCTGCCATCACGGGGTGGCTATGTGACATCAGAGAGGGGCTGTGACATCCTGGAGCAGGCTGTGACATCACAGAATGGCCCTGTGACATCCCAGGGCAGATTGTGTGACATCACAGCAATGACTGTGACTTCACGCATCACAGAGTCTGTATGACATCACAGGGGCTATATGACATCACAGAGAGTGTATGACATCACAGGGCTGTGTGACATCACAGGGCTGTGTGACAGCACATGTGGCTGTGTGACATCATTGGGGGGCTGTGTGACATCACATGGGTTGTGTGACATCACAGGACTGTGTGACATCACAATGACTGTGACATCATAGGGTGCTGTGTGACATCACATGAGTTGTGTGACATCACAGGGCTGTGTGACATCACAATGACTGTGTGACATCATAGGCTGCTGTGTGACATCACAGTGGCTGTGTGACATCATAGGGTGCTGTGTGACATCACAGAGCTGTGTGACATCACAGGGCTGTGTGTGGTCACTGGGGAGGTCACTCTGCCCCGTTCCCCCCTCACAGTCCAACACTGCTCGTGCACAGTGGGGTTCCCCTGTCCCCCCAGGTCCCACCGCCCCCCCATGCCACAGCCTCTCCCAGAGGATGTTCCATGAGATCGACCCCAGAGCCTGACACGGGGACAGGGGCTGGGCCCTGGGGGTGGCACAGGGGGACAGGGACCCCCCGGCAGCGTCCCTGTGTCCCAGGGCCAGAGCCTGGGCCAGGACTCCTTCACCCTGTTATGAGCCAGGGGCTGAGAGCATTTAAAAAATCCCCAGCACGGGATCAGCAAAAAACAGATTTAATACTGAGCTACAGCACTGTGATAAATTATCTCCCCTGAAGGTTGTCAGTGAGGATTGTTAGAGAGTTGGAATTGTCACTTACCTTATCATGTGATACACTGTTCTGTTTGACCTCAGTTCATTCTTTAATTCGGTTGTTGTATTCCCTTCATTAAATCCAGTTCGTTGTATTCCCTGTTCCAGTTTGTTCCCTGTTACTTCCCACTTCTGCCCTCTCCCCTACTTCATTTCCGGCCTGGCTGCTGCTGCTCCCCTCCTGTCCATCAATTGAAAGAACGCGCCCAACATGTAAAATCGCAAAGCTCCCGAAACACCACTCTTCAGGGGAGTTCCCTTGAAGAGAAACAGCCCCTGGAACAGCGAGCCAGTACAAGATTCGGGAACCCTCCAGACACCATAGTCAGCTACGGGACCAACTGCTAAAAATTGCCTTCGTCCTCCAGTTTTAAGCTCACCATCTTATGAAAAGCGAATTTACATACAAACAGCCCTAAACAGCACTAGACACAGCAAGTCCATGGGCAGCCCCACGAGCTTGGAAGCACACACCCCCGTTTCTGTGAGAGTTCCCAGGGGGTGTGTGTGGTACCTCGTTTCTGCCGTGGCTATGCAGCAGTACTGCCATGGAACATTCCCTTGGGTTCCCTGCTGCTTCTAGTAACAAAGAGATCCGTAGTTAAAGGCTTCGGGTCTGGGCACGGGGCTCTCGGGCCGCTCTGGGATTGATGATCACCCACAGCAAAGGGAGAGAACAGGAGAAAGAGAGAGAAGGAGATTGGCAATCAGGGCTCGCAGTCGCAGCGCCCAGTCCTGCTCCGCCGGGGCTCGGAGCCGCAGCCGCGGGAAAAAATGGATCCGCGGCTGGCGGTGCTCGCCCCGCTTTGGGCCGGAGCCGGCGGGTTGCAGGCAGAGCTGGAGCGCAGGCCCCGGGAGCTGAGCACAGCCCGGCCCAGGGGTCCCGCAGTGCGCGGCCGAGGAGGGTACCGGGGGATCCCGGGATGGGATCCAGGGGAATTCCTGGGAATTGCCCAGTGCTCTCCCCCCGCTTTTGCCCTCGGGCGCTTTTGCTTTTGCCTTCCGCAGCCGGCAGCAATGCCGGGATCTGCCCGGCGACCGGTGACGTCTCTGCACACTCGGGCTGCCATTGGCTGACAGGAAAGAGCGGCGCCAATGGCGGGGCCGGAGGCTGCTCAGGGGGTGGAGCCGGGCTGGGGGCAGGGCCGCAGCCGAGCAGCGCCATGGCTCCAGCATTGGGGCTGGGGCGATCCTGGGGGCCCCGGGGGGCGGCTAGAGCTGAGGGGGACCCCCGGCTTCGGGACTCTTTGATCGCCCATTCCGGAGCACGGAGAGACCCCTACTACCCCTTTTGCTGATTCAGGGAACCCCTGCTGCAGGAGGTTTGCGCCTGTGCCCTCGTGTCCCACGGCAGCGTCTGCGGGTCCCATGGGCTGGCCAAGGATGGCCGGGAATTCCTCTCCTTCCAGCTGCGATCCAGGACATTCGTGGTGGCCGCCGGCGCTGCCCAGGTCACCAAGAGTTGCTGGGAAACTGAGAAGATCGAGGCTGAGGAATTCACACATGACCTGGGGCACACCTGCCAGGAATGTCTCTGGAAATATGGCAGGGATGAAACCAGGGGCTGCAGTCCAGGTTTTGTCCACAAGGGGACAGCACTACTTGGGTTGGGGCTGCAGTACCTGTTT